>NW_017675740.1:10094-11206 GCF_001879085.1 Nicotiana attenuata
TTCGATTTTGAGTTAAATTTCGGATTTTTGTTGGAAAATTATTATTTTCATATGGAATTAATTCGTACGAGTTTATATTCAGTATATTGAATTAGTTATGACTAGATTTGAAGCTTCGGACGAATTCGCGAGGCAAAGGCAAAGGCGAGGTAAGTGTTTGGTCTAACCTTAGCTTGAGGGATTAAGAGTTGTGTCATAAGTTATGTGTTATTTTTGAGTACGACGTATAGGCATGGTGACGAGTATCTATACGTTGGTGTGAAGCATGCCCGTGAGTCTTATACTTTGATTAATGTGACTCCTATTGGACTTAACTGAAGAGTTTTGCCTCTCCTATTGTCATGTTATATTTTCATAACTACATGACTCGTGTTGATTTCCTTATTATTGACTTGTATATTGTGGGATCGTTGCTATGTGTTAGTTTTCCCGTTATTGAACTGTTTCCTTTATGCCAGTATTCTTTTCTGTGGTTATTCCTTTGAGCTGGTTCTACCATTTTCTCGTGATTTACAGCCCCTGAGTTGATTTACTTGTCTTACCTTGTATTATTGTCATTTATTGTTGTTATATGTATTGCGGTGATGTTCGATCCTTCTGTTGTGATGTAACTTTTGATTCTGTTTGTTGCGTTGTGTATTTATTTTGGGACTACGGATGTGGGATTCCGGTAGCTGTCTTGTTTGTTTACTTTGGGACTACGGGTTAGATTCCCGGGAAATCCCCCTGCACATTTACTTTGGGACTACAGGTTAGATTCCCGGGAGATCCCCCTGCACATTTACTTTGGGACTACGGGTTAGATTCCCGGGAGATCCCCCTGCACATTTACTTTGGGACTACGGGTTAGATTCCCGGGAGATCCCCCTGCACATTTACTTTGGGACTACGGGCTAGATTCCCGGAAGATCCCCCTACATATTTATATTTGGGGACTACAGGACGGTATCCTGGGAGATTCCCGGTTGTTATCTCTGTGCTGAGCTGTACTCCTTCCGTGATTATTTTGTCTCCGTTGTAATTGTTGTTATCAATTCAAGTGTTTTAATGGTTTAGATTCCTTTACGGCTGTGATCCTTTGTGTGGGAATTCATAGTGTTGACAATACCTCG
>NW_017675740.1:23507-38662 GCF_001879085.1 Nicotiana attenuata
AGGACCTAAGAACCCTAAAGCATATTTCCCACAGATAAGTCCGAGCACACACTCGTCACCTCGCATGCACGGACTACAATTAGCATAGAAGACTAAATCCTAAGGGGAAGTCCCCCACACAAGGTTAGGCAAGATACTTACCTCGAAGACGACAAACCGATACTCTAAAATGAACTTCTCGGGTGAAAAGACCTCCGAACGGCTCATATCTAACCAAAAACGACTTGAATACATCTATCAATGCAAGTGAAAACAATTCCAATTAACAAAACTATGATTCCTATACAATTTGTAAAAAGTCAACAAAAGTCAACTCCCCGGGCCCGCACCTCGGATCCCGACAAAATTTACATAAACCGAATACCCATTGCGATATGAGTTCACCCATACACAAATTATCTAATTCCGATACCATTTGGTCATTCAAATCATCATTTTACATTTTTGAAAGATTTCACAATTTTTCCCAAAATTTCCTTTAGATTCTCATGAATTTGATGTTAAATCTAAGGTATAATCACAAAATATAGTTGAAAATTGATTAGAGACACTTACCCAATGATTTGGAGAAGTTTGGGTCTTTGAAAAATCGCCTATAGAGGTTTAGGGTTTGAGAAAATTGAAAATTGGGTGAAAATCCCGTCAAAAACCTCACTTTGCAGGCCTCAGATGTCGCATTTGCGACCCAGGGTTTGCAATTGCGAACCTTGAAAATTGTGAACAAAGCAGTGCTAACAGAAGTCGCATTTGCGACCAAAAGTTCGCATTTGCGAACTGGGCATCGCAAGTGCGATGAGAAAGTTCGCATTTGCGAACACACCAGAAACCAGCAATTTTCCCGACACGAAAATGAGCATAACTTCCTCATACGATGTCCAAATTCGATGATTTTTTTTAAATGGCTCCGTAATTTCAATACGGATCTAATGGTTTAAACAAAATTGAATTTGGATCTCATTTGCTCAATATGGTATCATTTTTGCTTGAAGAAACGACGATGAAGCATCCAAAAACAAGCGCAACATAGCCTAAACCTATCCGAAACTCACCCAAGCCCTTGGGGATCCAAACCAAACATGCACACAAGTCTAAAAATATCATAAGGACTTACTCGTGCGATCAAATCAGTAAAATAACATCAAAAGCTATGAATTTGACCTCAAAACTCGTGATTTTCTAACTTTTGAACCGGACGTCCAAATCACGTCAAATCAATTCCGATTCTCACCAAATTTCACAGATAGGACTTAAATATCATAACAAACTTGTACCAGGCTCCGGAACCAAAATATGGACCCAATACCAACGAGTTCAAACATTAATTCATTTATTTATTTCCATTAAAAACCAGCACAATAATTTTCTTCAAAAATTATTTTCTAAGGCTAGGGACCTCAGAATTCAATTCCGGGCATACTTCCAAGTCGCATATTTTATCGCGGACCTCCCGGGATCGTCGGAACACAGATCCGGGTACGTTTACCAAAAAATGTTGACCAAAGTCAACAAAAAAACCAAATTTTAACATTAGAAATTACTATATTTTTCATATTTTCACATAAATTCCGGTTTCACGCCCGGACTGCGCACGCAAGTCGAGACACATAATATGAAGCTGCTCGTGACCTAAAACTGCCGAACCGGACGCAATTGCTCAAAACTATCAGTTGAGTCGTTACATCCTCCTCCACTTAAACATACGTTCGTCCTCGAACGTGCCCGGAGTCGTTCCAAAGCCATCGAACCACTGCATGAGCTCCTCATACATACACCCGGGGGTGTTTCCCCATCATCCAACCTATGCAGAACTGACAATGCAACTTAACTAAATGTCTCATCTCCTCCATAGTCCATAACCTTAGAACACGACCCAAACCTCAACATCCGAAATTCATCATAGGGCCCGAATTCCACATAATCACAATGAACACACCCAATCAAGCTTAATCGAGCCAAAAATTTCAATCCAGAATACAATCACATGCTGTTCAACATAACTCACATACTCGAAGCAATAACCTCTGACCACCATAGCTGCTCAAATAACATCTTGGATGCCGGCAATATACTTTACATTGAATACAACCTTTTTCCGGACTTCCACAACACCACCCATGATAAAGAGACATGCGGAAACTCATAGCTGCCCATGAAGTCAACAAGTCACGAAGCTCTCTCGCCCGCCAAGGGCCATTACCCAAATCTTAGCAGAAACATCCTCTCACTTCCAAACACTCCCCACCCCAAATACCATAGCACTAATCTCAGGTCTAAGAACCTCATCTCAGCCAATACAAGCAATCCACTAACAACTCATCACGGAACCACACAGAGCCTTACACTACACAATTCGTACACCAAATCAGCAATAACTCAATTATGCAGCACAAATAAAGAAAAACAAAGTAGAAGAATTATCTAACAAGTACAACATGTGTGACAACAAAAGTATAGGTTTTTCATCAAATCGTCCCACAGAGGGAAGACACAACACCAAATAAACACAAGGAAAGGGTATCCCACATAACATCCGCTGCGGCACGCAGCCCGCTCCCAAATACTCATCGAGCCAAAATGCTCGGGCTCACTGATCATATGAATACTGATATCAAGTACATTAGAGTGCACAAATAAAACTGTGGGAAAAAGTGAATACAAGTAATAAGACATAAAAGAAACAAGTACAGCTGAGGTACAATGAGCAAATTAACATCACGAGGGCTATCTCGCCCGCATCGCCATAAGGCCCGAATGGAATCACAACATGCGTGGAGAATAGTCATACAGCCTCACAACTCATCACAACATAAGAGAGCATCACATAACATAGGCCAGAGGCATAAATAGTATCCATTCTGCCTGATAACATAACCAAAATGGCAATCTCACAGGAGCACACAAACATAACTTGATACAAGATACAATTCTCATTGAGCTTTCACATTGTCTCAACCAAATCTTGATCCTTCCCAATTAAATAAATATGCTTCAAAAGATCCACAACAACTTATCGATAATACATGTTATTAATTATCCCATTCTCAACATTTCTTCACAATCCGCAATTAGGAAATACTCCACACATGAGGGCATCTAGCTCCAAACCTCAGGAATGCCAAAATTTCCATACCCAACTCAACTACGCAAATCAAATAGCTGATATATCTCTCACACCCTATCATTCTACTGAAGCACCCATATAGGGTTTCTGGCCGCGTACCAAAACATGAACCTCAAAAGCCTCAAAACCCAGTAATCACTATGCCACTAACCCCGCAATCCGCAAACCAAAACTCAAGGGTCTTTCCCATACTGCTCGCTCTTCACATGTGATAGCCAACAATGCCAACACTCTATTAATTTCTGATACCGATTCAGGAAAAAACCACGATGTACCACATATTCCTTATGCCTGTAGTAGGCAGCCAACTCAAGCCGTTGCCAAACCATCGAGAACCCTCCGAGATCCGTTCGCACGCAACTAGGTCATCAAGACCACATCTTCTCAACTCAACCGAGTCACACAAACCGTCCAATCCAAGAGTGCTGCCACAAATGCCAGTAGAGAATTCCCATTCAAAAGGACCAATTACTTCCATTGCCATGCTGACCCCATCACTACTGAACTGACCCATTTCTTCGGATAGTCAATAAGCTATATCGCCCCTCAAAGCCCCAATATCATCCCTTGCAAGATCTCAGTCTTTGGTTATATACAAATTTCGGAAACCTTCCAATACCACTTATATACATACCTCAGGCCAAAACTGATGTAAATCTGACTCTGCAATTTGAACGCCGCTAGTGGACTCCTCCACTTAGTGCGAAGCAGTAGAAAACAACGTCTGATGATCCGCAAAGCTAACCTTCATGGCTCGCACAACACAAATCACAAGGTACTCCAATACCACCAGCTATCCTCAATCAACCTCCACCTCGCGACCCTGCCACGATCTCGACGACTAGCCAATCAATTAAACCTTCCCAAGCTCGCACTAACCAACCAGATGCCGGAAACCGCTGCGCCTCCATATGAACAATTGAATAGCCTCTCAATACCTATGTATCTTCAGTCTGGACAATATGTTGAGACAATGTCTGAGCACCCCTGACTCCTTTGTAGTACGTCTGCAGCATCACGAACCACTAGCGCATAGCGGTCACAAAGAGCGTGATATTATACATGAGTGGATGTAAAGGAACATAAGTTATACACTTCGAGTTGAATCAATGTCGCACGATAAGGAATGAGAGAAGTGGAATTTTCTAACAGTTCCGTAGCCTCTCGAAGATAAGTACAGACGTCTCCGTACCGATCCATAAGACTCTACTAAACCTGCTTATGACTGGTAGCACCTATGAACCTAGAGCTCTGATACCAACTTGTCACGACCCAAAATCCCTCCGAAGGAGTCGTGATGGCACCTAATCTCTAAACTAGGTAAGCCTAACATTTATTGAAATAATATTAACATTTACTGACTTCAAATTAAATAACTATCAATAAATCACAATCCCAAAACCGGTGGTACAAGTCATAAGCCTTTCTAAGAGTAGTTATACAAAATAAATATAACACTGTTCCAGAACGAGAAGGAATCAATGGAACCTAAATACAAACGAAGGTGACTCCGAGGCCAGCAAATGAAGCAACAGGTTACCGTGAGTCTCCACCGCGATGACCCGCACAGCTACTATTGATCAATACCTGGATCTGTACACAAAAATGTACACAAGTGTAGTATGAGCACACCACGGCGGTGCCCAGTAAGTATCAAGACTAACCTCGGTGGGGTAGTGACGAGGAACAGTCAAGACACCTACTGGTCAAATGGAATGAACAAGATATGATAGTAAAATATCGAGATAAAGATAACGAGATAATATCAATAGCGGAGAGAAATCAAAACACAAATAGTAGGAACAATAAAGGGAGAACACGGGTAGTAACGAACAATACCCAAGTAAATCAGATAACCAAGTAAATTAGATAACCAAGTAAGTAAGATAACCAAGTAAATCAGATAACCAAGTAAATCAACACTGACATAACAGGAACAGAGACAAGTAAGAATGTATTCAAATAAAGAAGGCAATACCAACTCAATCAATCACATCATGTCTAATACATAATCCTGACCATCTCAATCCTCGGTTTCTCATATCATAATTCCAACTTCCAAACCCTCAGCACACATGGCACCTTGTGCCCCCATATTTTACATCTCACTTTTAACAACAAAATCCACATGCTATACTATACATAATGTCCGTACAAATGCACTAAAGATGTTCAAGAAGTCTCATTTACCTAGTATAAGTAAATTACAATTTCTAACTAATTAGGAAAGTCAGCGAGAAAAGATGAGGTTGTTTCTTTTGAAATCATTTGAGTAAAGAAAGTACCCCTTTCAATTAAAGTACAACATCGACTGGATTATTACCTTTAACATGGGAGTTAGTAACTTAAAACTTAGTAGAAATTCCTTTTTAAGTAAAATACGACCTCAGACGATTTAAGGGGATATAATTGAGAAACTAATTGAATTAAAAGATGTAACAATTTTTGAAGTTTGAAGTATTGGAATGTATATATATAAATACGGCGAAGTATTGAAAATATTGCAGGTTCCAACTCAAAGGATAACATCAATAAAGGAAATTAAACAGTTAAAACACTTGAATTGATAACAACAAATAAATACAGCAACAGAAAGTGCACGGCATCGCCCTTCGTGCTTTTACTCTCGTTCTCACCATAAGAATCAATATTCACTTTTATTCTTCCTTGTTGCGGCGTGCAACCCGATCCCAATCATATAGTATTGTTGCGGCGTGCAACCCGATCCAAATCATATAATACTGTTGCGGCGTGCAACCCGATCCAAATCATATAATATTGTTGCGGTGTGCAACCCGATCCAAATCATATAATATTGTTGCGGTGTGCAACCCGATCCAAATCATATAATATTGTTGCGGCGTGCAACCCGATCCAAATCATATAATATTTGTTGCGGCGTGCAACCCGATCCCATATAATATTGTTGCGGCGTGCAACCCGATCCCACATAATATTGTTGCGGCGTGCAACCCGATCCCATACAATATTGTTGCGGCGCGCAACCCGATCCAAATCATATAATATTGTTGCGGCGTGCAACCCGATCCCATATATACAAGTCAACACCAATCACAAAGAATCCCGGCAAGGGAATAATAAGGAGACAACAATATCCCGACAAGGGAGTCAACGACAAGAATAAACACATCCCGGCAAGGGAACCAACAGTAAGAATGAAATATGTTACGGCAAGGGAATCAGCTATAACCAAACTTGTACCAACAATTACTTCACAATGAAACCTCAACTAAACAACAAGACATAATAAGCAAGTGATAACTACACCGATAACCACAACAATTGGACATGTAATCTATTTGCACGAAGTCATAGAGGAACTCACAATCAAGAATTATCAAAGTAGTAAGGAAGGCAATCACTTCAATTAAGGCAATTAAGGGTCAAAGCAACACGTAAGAATTAGAGGAAAGCTAACAACATCATGTGGAGCATATAGAGACAATTTAAGCAATTATTACACTCAATCATAACGGAATACTTTCCACATATTGAACGTAAGGACCTAAGAACCCTAAAGCATATTTCCGACAGATAAGTCCGAGCACACACTCGTCACCTTGCATGCACGAACTACAATTAGCTTAGAAGACTAAATCCTAAGGGGAAGTCCCCCACACAAGGTTAGGCAAGATACTTACCTCGAAGACGACAAACCGATATTCTAAAATGAACTTCTCGGGTGAAAAGACCTCCGAACGGCTCATATCTAACCAAAAACGACTTGAATACATCTAACAATGCAAGGGAAAACAATTCCAATTAACAAAACTATGATTCCTATACAATTTGTAAAAAGTCAACAAAAGTCAATTCCCCGGGCCCGCACCTCGGATCCCGACAAAATTTACAGAAACCGAGTACCCATTGCGATACGAGTTCACCCATACAAAAATTATCTGATTACGATACCATTTGGTCATTCAAATCATCATTTTACATTTTTAAAAGATTTCACATTTTTTCCCAAAATTTCCTTTAGATTCTCATGAATTTGATGTTAAATCTAAGGTATAATCACAAAATATAGTTGAAAATTGATTAGAGACACTTACCCAATGATTTGGAGAAGTTTGGGTCTTTGAAAAATCACCTATGGAGGTTTAGGGTTTGAGAAAATTAAAAATGGGTGAAAATCCCGTCAAAAACCTCACTTAACAGGCCTCAGATGTCGCATTTGCGACCCGGGGTTTGCAATTGCGAACCCTTGAAAATTGCGAACAAAGAAGTGCTAACAGAAGTCGCAATTGCGACCAAAAGTTCGCATTTGCAAACTGGGCATCACAAATGCGATGAGAAAGTTCGCATTTGCGAACACACCAGAAACCAGCAATTTTCCCGACACGAAAATGAGCATAACTTCCTCATACGATGTCCAAATTCGATGATTTTTTTAGATGGCTCCGTAATTTCGATACGGATCTAATGGTTCAAACAAAACTGAATTTGGATCTCATTTGCTCAATATGGTATCATTTTTGCTTGAAGAAACGACGATGAAACATCCAAAAACAAGCGCAACATAGCCTAAACCTATTCGAAACACACCCAAGCCCTCGGGGATCCAAACCAAACATGCACACAAGTCTAAAAACATCATAAGGACTTACTTGTGCGGTCAATTCATTAAAATAACATCAAAAACTATGAATTTAACCTCAAAACTCATGATTTTCTAACTTTTGAACCGGACGTCCAAATCACATCAAATCAATTCCGATTCTCACCAAATTTCACAGATAGGACTTAAATATCATAACAAACTTAAACCAGGCTCTGGAACCAAAATACGGACCCAATACCAACGAGTTCAAACATTAATTCATTTATTTATTTCCTTTAATAACCAACACAATAATTTTCTTTAAAAATTGTTTTCTAAGGCTAGGGACCTCGGAATTCAATTCCGGGCATACGTCCAAGTCCCATATTTTATCGCGGACCTCCCGGGATCATCGGAATACAGATCCGGGTCCGTTTACCAAAAAATGTTGACCAAAGTCAACAAAAAAACCAAATTTTAACACTAGAAATTACTATATTTTTCATATTTTCACATAAATTCCGGTTTCATGCCCGGACTGCGCACGCAAGTCGATACACATAATATGAAGCTGCTCGTGACCTAAAACTGCCGAACCGGACGCAATTGCTCAAAACTATCAGCTGGGTCGTTACAATTTGATAGTTAATTATTTAATATTGTTATATTGTTGGGCTGAATGCCATATTTGGGCCTCGTGCCAACTATGTGAACCCTTCGAGGATTTTTATTGACATTTCCACACTGTTTTGACTTTATACTTGAACTCAGTCACGTTATTTCCCCCTGTTTTCAAAACTCAGCCATGTTTGCTCTGTTTTAATACTCAAATGATATTTAAATGATGTTTTGGGCTGAGAAACACTGTTTTACTGTTGCCCGAGAGGCTTATGTGATTTTTGACTGAGTAAGGCCGAGGGCCTGTATTGTGAGGATTATATTTTGGGGCGGGCTTCACGCTGCAATGGTGATACATTGATTTTGATTATGAGGCCGAGGGCCTGAGATTTGTACGCCACAAGGTGGCTTGATATTGATATGAGGTCGAGGATCTGTTTATGATGCCACGAGACGGCTTGATATTGCACTTGGGCCAAAAGGGGCCCCTCCAGGAGTCTGCACACCCCTAGTGAGCGCGGGTACCCATTGTGATGTGAGTTATAGCCCGAGGGGCTGGTATTGTTCTTTGTGATTGCCCGAGGGGCGGATTTGTTGACATTGTGCCCGAGGGGCGAACCTTTTGTGTTTATCTGTTTAGTTACCTGTCATTTACCTGTTTAGTTGTGTAACTGTGCCAGAGGGGCGGATTCTCTATGCTTATCGGTTCTAGTTGTTTGCATTCAATTGCTTAACTCTTGAAAAGTCATTTTTGAAGAAGTTTTAAACTGAGCTAAGATGCTTTAAGACATTTCACAGCTTCGCTGCTTTCTTACTGGTTTTGTACTACTTCTGTACAGCATGTTGATGCACTTTTCGTGATTTCTTATCACTCAGTCTTTAGTTATGATTATTACTCACTGAGTTGGCAGTACTCATTTTACTCCCTGCACCTTGTGTGCAGAATCAGGTATTTTCTGAGCTTGGTGGCAGTTGTCATTGGAGTTAGCAAGGTAGCTGCCTGGCGATCGCGGCTCTGCTTTCTCCCTCTTTATTCCTCCTTATGTATTATTGCGAGTTTTCTGACCATTTCGGTCTTGATGTGATTAGACAATTGTAGTAGATGCTCATGACTAGTGACACCCCAGTATCGGGCTGTGTTGGGTTGTATTCCGTGAATTGTTTTGTATTATCATTGTTATTTCTGGGTTATATCATGTTTTAGATGTAATGCTTATTGTTTAATTGCTTAAAAACTAGATTGGAAATGTGTCGGCTGGCCTTGTCTTCACGAGAGCCGCCATCACGACCGGGTCTGGGTTTAGGGTCGTGACAAATTGGTATCGGAGCCTAGGTTACATAGGTCTCACGAGTCATGAGCAGGTTTAGTAGAGTCTCGCGGATCGGTACAGAGACGTCTCTATTTATCCTCGGGAGGCTGCGAAACCTTTAGGAACTTCACCTTCTTGAATTCTTATCGTGCGCCCTTGATTCAGCTTGAAAAGTAACTCTTTGAATTCCTTCCACACGTTCGTATGCGTGCATGAGCGCTCAGTATCAGATGTGCATCGATGGCTTGTGATTCCCTGATCGAGGGGCGGGATGTGATCTCTATGTGTTGATGTTGGGCCAGTCTGAGAGACTTGAGGCCGGATTGTTACCGATAGCTTGAGCCCTGAGCTGTTGATTGCGTGAGCACGTGTTTCTGGATCTGTATGTGCATTTGTGTCCCTATTAAGGGAAGTAATGACTGGATAGTTACGTGATGAGGGTGATGTGACGGCAAGATGTACTTATATGATTTGGAAACGCTGAGAAGGGTCTGCTGAAGGATAGAAGAACTATTAGGTGCTTGATTTCCATCTTGATTTGATGTATAGCCCCGAGTTATGGGCGTGTGAAGAATCTTTTCATGTTTCCTAGTTGGGAGCAAAGTAAATTTCATGTTGCGGTATGAGTTCAGACTCAGGAAGATTTAGTGACTGCGTAACGTTTATGACGGTAGAAGGTATATAGAAATGCTAGTTTGAGGCAAAACAGGTGGGTTGTCTCCTGCAGAGTGTTCTGAGGTTGTGCAATCCTTATGTTGTCTGTTAGAAGATCTCATTTACAAGTGAAATATATGTGTTGCAATTCAAATTTGGGTCGCTTAAGGGAGTGGGTTTAACTGTTGCGAGAGCGAATGCGAGATTTACAGTAATAGAAGATATGTGTTTCACAAGCTTATGAAGGATTGAGTTTAACCTCACTGTGGTATTATGGCAGCAATAGAGTATATGCGTTATGAGTTATTGAGTGTGTTTTGATCTATGGCTTCGAGCCAACTGGGGGAGTCTGATATTGATTAGTTGATTGCACGTTTATGTGCTATGTTGGTTCCAGTTTGAGGCGTACTGGTGAATCAGTTATGGCCTACGAAGATTGAGACCGAGGATGGCTCGAGTAAAGGAAAATTCTTGGCAAGGGTTATAGTATGCTTCATAGGTGTGTGAGAATATACGGAATGTCTTGAGTTGTTGTTGGTAAAGAATGCTCGATGCATAAAGTAGGAAGTTGCTTGGTTGTATTGGGATGAGGTTACATTTTGCGGTGTCGGAGTGCTAATGAGGCACGGGTTGTTCAGTTCATTTAATCAGGCTAATTGTAGTTTGAGTAGAGTGGATGACTCTAGGGGATGGTTCTAATGCGTTCAAGGTTTTACATGTAATAATTAGAGCTTTTCAAGTGTATAATTTGGCTAGAAACTGAGATTTGCATCGGAGGGTGCCAAGACTTGTGTCATTACTATATCAATTATGGGATTCTATATATCAGTATTAGGAAGGTAATGGCTCCAGATTCGCGAGGAGTCTCTTCAGGGTAGGTATTTTGAACGTGGTGCTTTTGGAAATATTTAAGAGAGTATTCGGCGGGTTGTGAGCCTTAGACTGTATGGTATTATGCTTGGGTGCCGTGGGGGTAAGTCTGGGATGAGAAATTTTGATGTTATAGCAAGAAGGAGCATCAAGTTGAAGGTAAATCGGAAGGAAACTCGGATAGATGGGATAGCTTGGTAGTAGGCCGAGTCGGTATGGTAAGGATATGACTAGTTCTTTGGATGCTTACGGGGTATGAGTTTCTACAGGTGTTTCACGGCAATTCTCTTGGGTTTAGTGACCTGCGTAGCTCGGTCGAGTTAGAAGGATTCAGTCCTGACGGTTTAGCTTTGTGCATATGGAAATTCGGAGAGTCCTTGACGGTTTCTACCGGTGAGAGATGTATATTTTCTATGAGCATGGGATGCATAGTGATTTTCTTCTAGATTGGGCTCAATGGAAAGTTCCTGGTTGGTTGAGTACATAGTTGTTTGTGGCTCGGAAGAGATATGAAGTTCTCACGTTATCCTAGGATGGTATGGTATATGCGGTATGTTTTGGAGGATTGAGATTGCGTGTGCAAGGTTACGGTTCAGTTTTGAAAGGAAGGTCATAAAACTTTTAGGCAGCGGGTAGCTTTAGATAATTAGAGAAATGAGCTTCAGATGATTAGGGAAATGATCCTCAGATGATTAAGAAAATGGTATTGCTAATTGGAGGTAATTTGACGAGGGTATATGTTTCAGAAAAAGGTAATGTGATTAAGTTGATGGTACTTCGGTAGTATTGTGACACTTTCTTGTTGGATCAACTACTGATATTTGGGTTTGCTTGGTGACACGGAAGAATCATAAGAGTATCTCTCGTGGGAATGATTGGGTATTAAAGGTGTGTTGTGTACTCGTACGATGGAATTGGGATCGGATATGGTGATTCGTATACTGTACTGAGTTGGAGACTAGGAGTTCTCATATTCAGGATATGTTGTGGTTGTGGGTCGTGTGTATCGGCACTGTTTAGTGACTATCAAGGTTTGGAGACCAGAGTGGATCTTTTGCTGCTTGGTATGTTAGATTTTGGATGTAATATTGAGTATAGAGTGGTTTCCTTCGTGTTGTGTTATTCTTGACTATTGCACTAAAGCGACGATGATGGCTATGCCGGGAATGCCATGGATTGAGTGGCGAGGTTCGACAGATTATGTACTTGGTAGAGTGGTTTCATATTTCAAGGACCCAGCGGAGGACTGGGAAGGATTGTCTGCCTTGTTTGGGCTCTCGTGATGGATGTAAATGTAGAGGCTCCTCATATTGATTCAGTTCCGGTGGTGAGGAACTTTTCGGATGTGTTTCTTGTGGCCGGGCATGTCGCCAGGCAATGTTGTTGATTTCGGTATTGATTTGATGCTGGGCACCGTATCGTATGGCGCCGGCAGAGTTAAAAGAGTTGAAGGAGCAGCTTCAGGATTTTTCTTGATAAGGAGTTCGTTGGCAGGCCAATGTGGATGCGTGTTCTAATTTGAGTCGTCTTGGTTGGCTCCGGATTGTATTGTTCGGGGATATGTTGATTCGATTGTTATTGAGCTTATTAGTAATCTGGGGAGGTCTATGAGTTACCTTCCTGTGCTGCAAGGTGATATAATTTGTTGGTTATAGGCACATATGGTGTGGTTTTATTGGGGTTTCATAGTGGAAGCCGAGCGGGAAGAGTAAGTGGGTGTTGCTCGGTGAATGGCGTATCGGTTATGTCCTTTCGGGTTTGCGTGGTGCACGTTATTTGCTTCACCGTGGGTGTGATGATTTGCTTTGGTTCCAGACATCAAATTGTGCATGGTTGTCGATTTCGAGCATAGTGACTTGAGGTGTTTCATGTGGAGTAGTGTTTGGATAGGATCGCGCATTGCAGCGAAGTTATGTGGAAATATGACCTTGCCGGTTAGATTCGTGTGTTCCATTTTTATGATGTGAGACGGGTTCTCAGCCTTGTGTTGTGGTGGTACTGGTGGACTTGAGTTCATGATTTGAGTATGTTCGGACTGTTGCTTATAGGTGCGCGTATTGTGCAAGTTGTGGCTTAGGCCTGTATTGATGTGTCATGTCACCAGAGTAGTGTGTTGGATTAGAGGAGATCGTTGGGATCATTAATGAATACGAACAAATTCGATTTCAGCATGATGGAAGGATAATATCGAGCTTCGGCTCAGAAATTTGCTATGGTATTTGCCAAAGGAGAAGTGGATTCATGAGTGGTTGATCTAGGAAATGGTTATGACTTACCGCGTGTTTTAGTTATCATTGGCAGTATATGATAGTGTTGGGATGAGACTTTAGTTGATGAGAGGTTTTCTATCGGTATTCGGTTGTTGTGTGCAGCTGTTGTGACTAGAAATTATCGCTGCAAGCGTTTGAGTTATGTGGTGTTTCATGTAGTTGCACCTGAGGTTGCAGATATGGTTTGTTACAGCTTGTTCGAACTTATTCACAGTATAAATGTGTGATTCTGATCGTATTGATGATTTCAGAAGTGGAAATGTGGTTCTATGGTTTATTGGCTAGATTGGATTGTGGAATTTCAGTTATATCGTATTATCGGACCTATGTGATATAGGGTGACGTGGGATCACCCCCGGGCATATGCATGGAAAGGTTATTCAGCGATTAGTTGGCTTTTGGAACAACTCTGGGCACGTTCGAGGACGAACGTATGTTTAAGTCGGGGAGAATGTAACGACTCGACCGGTCGTTTTGAGCTTTTGCACCTTGCTCGTCAGTTTTCGGGCATGAGTTGCCCCGTGTGATGTATTATGACTCATGTAAATCGTTGGTTTTGGTTTTCAGGGTAATCAGAATGACTTTGGAAGAACAGTTCTCAGTTTGAAGCTTGAAATTGAAAGGTTTGACCAAGTTTTGACTTATTGGTAAACGACCTCGGAATGCGGATTTTATGGCTCGGATAGCTTCGTTAGGCGATTTGGGACGTAGGAGTGTGTCCGGAATATTTTTATGATGTCCGGTGTAGAATTAGACTTGAATTGGCGAAAGTTAGTTTTTTTTGCGTTTTCCGGTTGATAGGGGAGATTTTGATATAGGGGTCGGAATGGGATTCCGAGAGTTGGAGAGCTCTGTAGCGTTGAATATGATGTGCTTGCGAAATTTCAGATCATTCGGACGAGATTTGATAGACTTTTTGATCGAAAGCATAACTTAAGAGTTCTTGGAGTTATTAGGCTTGAATCCTATGTTAAATTGGTGATTTGATGTTGTTGTGAGCATTCCGATGTTTTGAACAAGTTTGAACGATGTCATGGGATGTGTTGGTACAATTGGTTTGAAGTTCCGGGTAGGTTCCGGGATGTTTTAGGCCAAAAATCATAGCTGTAGCAGGTCCAGCAGGGTTGCAGGCCTCGGAATCCACCAGAGCGGTCCGCACAAAATGAAGTGCGTCCGCGGTAGGTGCTGTGCGGACCGCACAAAATGCAGTGCGGCCGCGGTGAGGAACATTTCAGTGGTCCTACTTCGGAAGCTCATATCTTTTGATCTACAAGGAATTTTGAGATGATTCAAAAACAAAAGTTGTAGCCCTTCGTGTATAGTCTCCAGAAAGATAAAGATATTGCAATTTGGACATATGTAGCTAAAGTTATGGCCAAAATACTAAAGCCTATCACTGCAGTCAAAATTTGTGCGGCCGCAGTCATTTTTGTGCGGACCGCACTGGTTTTGTGCGGACCGCGATCGTTTTTGTGCGGTCCGCCGAGGTGGAAATCCGCGGGGTACTCTATAAATACGAGGTTTTGGGTTTTATTTGATATTTTGACCTAGAGAGCTCGAATTTTGGCGATTTTTTGAAGGTTTTTCAAGAAATTCATAGGGGTAAGTGATTCTAACTCAGATTTGGCTAGAGTACATGAATCTATCATTGAATTCATCATTTAATTCGTGATTTGGGATGGAATTTGGGAAGAAAATTTATGAAATCTTTCAAAAATATAAAATGATGATTTGAAGGACCAAATGGT
>NW_017675740.1:39421-48870 GCF_001879085.1 Nicotiana attenuata
AGTGAGCGCGGGTACCCATTGTGATATGAGTTATAGCACGAGGGGCTGGTATTGTTCTTTGTGATTGCCCGAGGGGCTGGTACTGTTCTGAGATATTGCCCGAGGGGCGGATTTGTTGACATTGTGCCCGAGGGGCGAACCTTATGTGTTTATCTGTTTAGTTACCTGTCATTTACCTGTTTAGTTGTGTAACTGTGCCAGAGGGGCGGATTCTCTATGCTTATCGGTTCTAGTTGTTTGCATTCAATTGCTTAACTGTTGAAAAGCCATTTTTGAAGAAGTTTTAAACTGAGCTAAGATGCTTTAAGAGATTTCACAGCTTCATTGCTTTCTTACTAGTTTTTGTACTACTTCTGTACAGCATGTTGATGCACTTTTTGTGATTTCTTATCACTCAGTCTTTAGTTATGATTATTACTCACTGAGTTGACAGTACTCATTTTACTCCCTGCACCTTGTGTGCAGAATCAGGTATTTTCTGAGCTTGGTGGCAGTTGTCATTGGAGTTAGCAAGGTAGCTGCCTGGCGATCGCGGCTCTGCTTTCTCCCTCTTTATTCCTCCTTATGTATTATTGCGATTTTTCTGACCATTTCGGTCTTGATGTGACTAGACAATTGTAGTAGATGCTCATGACTAGTGACACCCCGGTATCGGGCTGTGTTGGGTTGTATTCCGCGAATTGTTTTTTATTATCATCGTTATTTCTGGGATTATATCATGTTTTAGATGTAATGCTTATTGTTTAATTGCTTAAAAACTGGACTGGAAATGTGTCGGCTGGCCTTGTCTTCACGAGAGTTGCCATCACGATCGGGTCTGGGTTTAGGGTCGTGACAGCTGGGCAGGGCTAGCCCATTATTTTGATAGGCCTTATAATGGTCAGCCCACCCCATCCCTATGTGGGCTGCGGGCCCCCACGGGCCGGCCCATTATTTTTTAAAATATAACTTTTTGTTTGTTATTTAAGTTCTAACCTAAAAAAGATAAATATTTAAAATTTAAAAAAATCTTATTGGAAAAATTTCACAAAACTTTATAACTTTTATATTGTTCCAATATATCACAATAAACACTAAAAAAATAAAAGACAAGACTATATTTTATTCACTAAAAGTCAAACTCAAATAAAAGTATTCAAGAGAACGTCGATATGCTTATGGGATATTCAACACATCATCTTCATCAAACACATTTGAATCCGCTTGTGAGAAGGTTGTCTTAACATCTCAACTTTCATCTACATCTACAATTTGTATGCAATATTAATTAGTTAAATATTAAGAATAATTAAATTTTTAAAACTAATTAACATTTTAAGACTTTGATCTTTTAATATGATGAGCAAAATAAACTTTAAGCTTGGGATACTCTTCATGTTATTTTTTGTGTCATATACTTTTTATATTTTTTATATTATTTAACTACGTATTTTTATTAGGCCCATGGGCCGGGCCGGCCCAGCCTCACTCAAGCTCACGGGCCACAGGCTTACTCGGGCCGGGCTTAAAAGCCTCATTTTTAAATGGGCTCCAAAAATTCTAGCCCAGTCCTGCTAAATTACGGGTTGGGCTGGGCTGGCCCAACGGGCCAAGGCCGTATTGACGGCTCTACACAATACTTACCTCGCTCCAAATATCACTCAAAGTTCAATCACAGCCTTGCCTTTCAAATTAGCCTCCGAGCCAACAATATCTAGCAAATTACCAACCAAACGATTCAAAATACGCCTTAGGAATCACCCACGATAACTAAATTCAATTTAGGTCATTTTTGAAAAAGTCAACACCCGGGACCGCTTGGTCCAAACCCGAAATTTGGACCAAAATCCGATTACCCATTCACCCCCGAGCCCGAATATATAATTATTTTTGAAATCCGACCTCAATTTGAGGTCTAAATCCCCAAATTTCAAAATACCTAGTTTCTACCCAAAAATCCCCAATTCCACCATGAAAACCTAAGATTTTTGGTTGAAATCTTGTAAAGTGAAGTGAAAGATTGAAAGAAACGAGTTAAGAATCACTTACCTATGATTTGGGGAAGAAGTTACCTTTGAAAAATCGCCTAGAGGGTTTCTTGTGTTTGGAAATGTTGAAAAATGAGAAAAATCCCGTCTAAGTCAAGACCTATCAGCTACAGATGTCGCATTTGCGACCAGAGCTTCCCAATTGCGAAGCTCGCAAATGCGTTTCCTTCTCATTTTTGCAGCTATCACAAATGCAAACATTTTGTCCCAAATGCGAACAGGGACTTCCGCAAATGCGGCCCTTTTCTCGCAAATGCGAGACTACCCAGTCCAGCCCATACTTGCAAATACGAAGCTTCTTCGCAAATGCGAGGCTCGCATTTGCGAGCCAAACCTCGCAAATGCGAGATCTGCATACCTGAACACACACCAGCTATGTTTTTCTAAGTTCTTTCCACACCGTAGCCTATCTGAAACTCACCCGAGCCCTCGGGGCTCCAAACCAAACATGCAAACAAGTCTAAAAACATCATACGAACTTGCTCGTGCGATCAAATCGCCATAATAACACCTAAAACTACGAATTTAGCACCAAAACATATGAAATTCTCAAGAACACTTTAAAATTTTTATTTTCTCAAACGGACGTCCAAATCACGTCAAATTAGTTCCGTTTCTCACCAAATTTCACAAATAAGGTATAAATATTATAACGGACCTGTACCGGGATCCAAAACTAAAATACGGACCCGATACCAACAAGATCAAATATTAACCAATTTCTTAAAACCATTCTAATTTCAGTCTTTCAATTTATAATCAAAAATTCATTTCTCGAGCTAGGGACCTCGGAATTTGATTCCAGGCATACGCTCAGGTCTCATATTTTACTACGGATCCATCGGGACCGTCAAAATACGGATCCGGGTCCGTTTACTCAAAACCTTGACCGAAATCCACTAAATTCAACTTTTTAGGCCATAAATTATTATTTCCTTAATTTTCAACATAAAAGCTTTCCGCAAATCACGCTCGAACTGCGCACGCAAATCGAGGAGGGTAAAAGTGATATATCCAAGGCTATGCGCATGAATGAATTCTAAAACATAAGATGAACCTTTAGGTCATCACAAAAATCTACTAAGTTCTTCAATCATGAAATCTCTATCGCGTTCGAGAATATAAGTCCCAATTCTTCGTACTCAAAGTGATACCATCTTTCAAGTTTAACCATGAAAACGCTCTCGAGAAATATTAAAATTTTAATTTACAAAGGCTACTTTTTTACTTCAGTCCTTCGTAGTTATATTCCTCCAACATGCAATAAAGAAAGGTAAATGCAAGGTGTAATGTAAGAGAAAGAGGAAATACTTAATTATAAACAACTTTTATACATAAATAATAATGGCAATACATACATTAATTCATATTGTTGTTATGGCGAAATACATAAACGGCCCCTTCAAGTTGTCCTCAACGACCAGCTGAACACCTCAAGTGAGCCTATTTTCAATTAGACCCTTTATTTATTCACAAAAGAAGATCAACTAAACAAACGACCATGTCATCCCCCATTGCATGAAATCCACTCTCTGGGACGCGAGTTGCCAACCTAAATTAGGTTTTTTTTTTTTACTAAAATAATATGGACCCCACTTAATTTTCACACCCCCTTCTCCTCCAATTCTCTCCTCCACCATTCAACACCCTCCTCTACCCTAAATCACATTTGCCTCCATTACAAAAGAATAAAATTACCAAATATATCATCACATCAAATTCAACAAATTTTCATACCAAATTTTTCAACAAATTTCTTTTTCATCCATCCAATTATCAGACACAACAACCATTTCGACGGAAAAAATGAAGGTTGCTGGAAATTTTTAACCCATCTACCAACGGGTTATAAAATGTAGGTTGCCGGAAATGAAGACCCTACAAATTGACTATGTATTTATATTTATAAGTAAAATCTATGTATTTCTTTATTTCCTCTGTGTGTTTTGGCATGTTGGGATTGTTCAGGTGGTTGTTTGGGGGGGGGGGGGGTTAGGTTAGGATAGGTAGGATGGTAATTATGAAGTCTTGTTGGTGCCTTTTGTTAATTTTGGCTAAAAATCTGAACTTCATAGTCATATGAAGTCTTCTGCTTTAAATTTTGCTGATTAATGTTTTCTTAGTGTGCTTATTGTTGAGCTTGTGTTTGGGTTTCTGAAGCGTGCAATGTATTAGTATAACAGATAGTCAACTGAATTTTGAGGGAAATATTTGGTAATTAATAGTATTAACTCTGATGATAGACGGGTAGAAAAAAGAACAGAGCCTGATAATGAGGTATGTAGGTTTGAAAAAAGAAGATACACGTGTAGTTCATTGATTGGCTCATTTGGCAAGTGTAACTCACGCATCTGGTATGCTGCACTGGGGTGTCTATTTGATTTACTTAACGGTCACTTGAAGTGTCTAGCTGGAAATGGTCTCAGTTGAGGTGTTCAGTTGATCGTTGAGGACAACTTGAAGGGGCTGTTTATGTATTTCGCCAAATAGAAACCACATACAAGTGAAAGGAGCCAAAAGAAGGCCATGAAGTGTGCATGTAGATGTGTTTACCATAAAGCAGTTCAAAACATCCTACCTGTTGCTTTACAAGAATGCCATGCAACGAGCCAGTGGGAAGACAAGACCTTGCATTGGCGGAGTCAGGGGCATTCTCTTTACTCACTAATGTCCATTTTTGTGGTATCCGCAATGATTTCTTAGTGCACACAACTTGAACAACTTTGCTTAAAATATATTCTTCCTCCAAATTGAGATCATCCAGCACACTCAGTAACTTATCTTGGTCTACAGAGTCAAAAGCTTTTTCAACGTCTGATACAATGATGAAAACTCCAGGTTTGACAGAAAACTCACTCTTAATGAGTGATAAGAAAGGGACAAGCCTTTTATATGCATCATTGTAGTCAAATACAGATGAACCCAACCTCTCTGGTTCATTTACTACTATACGTTTGAGCACCACGTGCAAATCTTTGAGGACTTCATTAACAGATTTGTAATTGCAACATTTATCATTTCTACCAACACCTACTTTTCTCAGACCTTTGGATTGCAATGGAGGATTCACAGGCAACTTTGCCGATGCTTTAAGGTTTGCCAGCATTCTTACCCCCTTTCCTTTTGGACAAAGTCGAACTTTTGAGAAACCAAATGATCTATTCCATATTATTTTTTTGACAGATGCAACATTCAATTCTTGATAACCTTGATCTCTCAAGCAAGTCACAAATTTGGAAATAATATTCTCCCACGTAGGCTTGCGATAATAAAATATATCTTGTTTCTCATGCTCAGCTTCAGTTACGTAAAAGTTAGCTTGAACCAGTGGCACAACTATTGAAGAAAAGAACCAAAATATCCAGTGCTCTAGTACTTTATNTAATACGATTAAAATAGCAAATATCAAGGTTCCAATCCGAAACTAAATAAAATAGTACGGAAAATAATAACGAATATCCAAACATTCCCCAATAGATCTGGAGTCACGAGTCTAGAGCCTCTAGATGTAGCAGAGTAATATATCCATAGTAATAAAGAAGTCTAGGATATGGAAAGATAAATGAAATAAAGGGGAGGAGTCGGGTCCTGCGGACGTCAGGCAGCTACCTCAACAACTCCTGAAAATGAACTTCACGAAAACAGCAAACAGCTCCACTAAGTCTCCGGAGCACCTGAAACTGCACGCGAGGTGCAAGGAGTAAAGTGAGTACTTCCAACTCAGTGAGTAATAAACATATATAATGGCTGAAAGTAAGAAATCCCGAAATATTACAATATAAAGCTATAATCAGCGATTCAGCACATAAAACGGTGGGACAACAACAATACCAGGACAAGTAAGACAAATAGGTATAAATGCATGAATGCAATGCACATGACCGCTGCGGCGCGCAGCCCGATCCATTTGGGTACCCGCGCTCACTGTGGGGGTTCAGACTCCGGAGGGGCTCCTACAGCCCAAGTGCAATATCATCGTAGCATTCGCTGCGGCGTGCAGCCCGATCCACACTCAGTCCAGGTATATATATGCATGCAAGCCAATCGGGCACAGTCAACTTATTCATTTTTGTTTCAATTATTAGGAATTTTAGAGCTAAGTGTTTAAACCTTTATTTATTTACTAATCATTTCGAGGCAGTGTCTAGCTCAGGAATGATATCATGAAATATGCTAAGCATCATGGAAACAGTGATAAGGATCCCTGAAGGATGCACATGATAGGCACAAAGCCCAAACAAATTCATAAAATCCAAGTAGGATGATTACCAAACAATTTCTAGCCAAGAACACAGTACGAACATCAATCGGAACGGACTAGGTCATAATTCCCAGTCACAATCGACCCCGCACTCGTCATAGAGTACGTGTCTCGCCTCAATATAGCGTCACAATGTGATATACCGGGGTTTCTAATCCTCAGGTCATCATCTACACCTATTACTCACCTCAAGCCGGCCACAAGTCTAGCTCGCTATGCCTTTGCCTTTCGAATCAACCTCTCCGCACGCCGAATCTGATTAAAACCACAACGAATACATTACAATAGGCTAAAGAAACATAACCCAATCGAAAAGACTCGAAAAACACCAAAATTCACGAAGTTGGCAAAACCTGAACCCTGGGCCCACTTCTCAAAAAATTACGAAATTTACATTACCGGATTCCTCGACTTGCCACGAGTCCGTACATATAAAATTTACCAAAATCGGAGTTCAAATTCCCCTTCAAATCCCAAATTTTCATTTCAAAACCCAAGCCCTAGTTCTTGAAATTTATACCCAATTTTCCAAGAATTAAAGGCTGATTCTTCGATAAAATGGCGTTTCTAGGTCACGAGACTTACCTCCAATCAATTGCCGTCAAAATCCTCTTCAGTTTCTACCAACAAGCTCTTAAGGTGGTTAACAACGGAGGAAAAACGAATAGACTCGCGGATGAAATAATAATATAAAAACCCTTCTGCCCAGCGACTTTCGCTTCTGCGGTCCCGCTACCGCTTATGCGGGACCGCTTCTGCGGCCAAAAATCCCGCTTTTGCGGTCCTCATTAAAAAAGACCAACTTCCGCTTTTGCGGCTCAGATTTCGCTTCTACGAACCACTCAAGACCGCTTCTGCGGTTTATAGTCCGCTTCTGCGGACTCGCATTTGCGAAGAATGTTCCGCTTTTGCGGAAACACCCCACCAGGATACGAACCGCTTCTGCGTTCCCTTACCCGCTTCTGCGGAACCGCTTCTGCGGTCTATTTCCGCAGAAGCGGAAATACCAGATGACAGAAAAAAACTAAGCCTGCAACACACCTCAAAACGCTCGTTTAACCACCCGAATTCACCCCGAGGCCCCCGGGACCTCAACCAAAAACACCAACACATCCTAATACCTTATTCAAACTTGTTCCAAACTTTAAAACACATTAAACAACGCTAAAACCATCAAATCACATCGAATTCAAGCCTAAGTTTCTTAAAAACTTCCGAATTACGCATTCGATCAAAAACCCGACCAAAACACCTCCGAATGACCTGAAATTTTGCACACATATCCAAAATCACCTAACGGAGCTACTGCAACTCTCGAAATTCCATTCCGACCCTCGGATCAAAATCTCACCTATCCACCGGAATTCGCGAAAATGCCAACTTTGCCAATTCAAGCCAAATTCTACACCGAACCTCCAAAATCACTTCCGATCGCACTCCTAAGTCACAAATCACCTCCTGAAGCTAACCGAAACACCGGAATTCACATCCGAGCTTTCTAACTAATAAGTCAATGTTCGGTTGACTTTTCTAAACCAAACCTTCCTTAAAGAGACTAAGTGTCTCATTTCCTATCCAAACCAATTCAATTAAACTCTAACTCACCCGATGCTGATAATAAGACATGAAAGAGCAATAAATGGGGGAAACGGGGCTGTAATACATGAGACGACGGGTTGGGTCGTCACATCCTCCCCAACTTAAACAAACGCTCGTCCTCGAGCGGGTCGAGAAGCATACCTGAGGCCTCAAATAGGTGAGGATAGCTGCTCCGCATCTCCTGCTCAATCTCCCAAGTAGCTTCCTTAACGGGCCGACCTCTCCACTGCACCTTTACCGAAGCTATATCCTTTGATCTCAATTTCCGGACCTGACGACCCAAAATAGCCACTGGCTCCACATCGTAAGTCAAGTCATCATCCAACTGAACCGTGCTGAAGTCTAACACATGGGACGGGTCCCCAACATACTTCCGGAGCATAGAAACGTGAAATACTGGGTGAACTCCCGACAAGCTGGGTGGCAAAGCAAGCATGTAGGCCACCTCCCCAACTCTCCTAAGTATCTCAAAAGGACCGATGAACCGTGGACTCAACTTTCCTTTCTTTCCAAATCTCATAACGCCCTTCATAGGCGAAACCTTCAACAAGACCTTCTCGCCCACCATGTAGGCTACGTCTCGAACCTTCCGGTCCGCATAACTCTTCTGACGCGACTGAGCTGTACGAAGTCTCTCCTGGATCACTTTCACCTTCTCTAAGGCATCCTAAAACCAACTCTGCCCCCAATAGTCTAGCCTCGCCGGGCTCAAACCAACCAACCAGAGACCTACACTGTCTCCCATATAAGGCCTCATACGGTGCCATCTGAATGCTGGACTGCTAGCTGTTGTTGTACGCGAACTCTGCAAGTGGAAAAAACTCAGCCCAAGAACCTCCAAAGTCAATAACACAGGCACGCAACATGTCCTCCAATATCTGAATGGTACGCTCGGACTGTCCGTCCGTCTGAGGATGAAATGCGGTGCTCAACTCTACCTGTGTACCCAACTCTCGCTAAAAAGTCCTCCAAAACTGGGAAGTAAACTGAGTACCCCTATCTGAGATGATAGAAACTGGGACCCCATGCAACCTAACAATCTCCTGGATGAAAATCTCTGCCAACCGCTCCGAAAAATAGGTAGTACTCACCGGAATGAAGTGCGCGGACTTGGTCAGCCGATCCACAATCACCCAAATCGAATCAAACTTCTTCGAGGTACGAGGGAGACCACTCACAAAATCCATAGTAATCCTCTCCCACTTCCACTCAGGAATATCTATCCGCTGAAGTACACCACTGGGTCTCTGATGCTCATATTTGACATGCTGACAGTTGAGACACCGAGCTACATGACTCACTATATCTTTTTTCATTCTTCTCCACCAGTAGTGCTGCCTCAAATCCTGATACATCTTCGCGGCACCCGGATGAATGGAATACCGCGAGCTGTGGGCCTCCTCTAATATTAACTCCCGAAGCCCATCCACATTGGGCACGCAAATCCGGCCCTGCATCCTCATCACGCCATCATCATCAATAGTCACATCTCTGGCGTCATCGTGCTGAACCCTGTCCTTAAGGACAGGCAAATGTGGATCATCATACTGATGCTCTCTAAT
>NW_017675740.1:49756-55044 GCF_001879085.1 Nicotiana attenuata
ACTGAACTAAGCCAAAACTTACACTTTGAGAACATCGCATAAAGCTTCTCCTCCCTCAGCCGCTGCAATACGACTCTCAAATGCTCGGGGTGCTCCTCTTGCTACGAGAGTACACCAGGATATCATCAATTAATATAATAATGAACGAGTCGAGATAAGGCCGAAACACGCTATTCATCATATGCATGAACGTTGCTGGGGCGTTGGTCAGCCCAAAAGACATCACAAGGAACTCATAATGACCATATCGGGTCCTGAAAGCTGTCTTAAGAATGTCCAAGTCCCTAATCTTCAACTGGTGATACCCTGACCTCAAATCAATCTTAGAAAACACCCTCGCTCCCTGAAGTTGGTCAAATAGATCATCAATACGAGGCAAAGGATACTTGTTCTTGATTGTGACTTTGTTCAACTTCGTCTAATCAATGCACATTCTCATAGTGCCATCCTTCTTCTTCACAAATAGAACTGTTACACCCCAAGGTGACACACTAGGCCGAATAAACCCCTTATCAAGGAGTTCCTCAAGCTGCTCCTTCAATTTATTTAACTCCATCGGTGCCATACGATACGGTGGAATAGAAATGGGCTAAGTGCTTGGCACCAGATCAATACCGAATTCGATATCCCTGTCCGGCGGCATGCCCGGCTAGTCTGCAGGAAACACATCCGGAAAATCTCACACCATTGGAACTGAATCAATAGTAGGAGTCTCTGAACTAACATTCCTCACAAAGGCCAAATAAGAAAGACAACCCTTCCCAACCATCCACTAGGCCTTCAAGAATGAAATCACTGTATTGGGAACATAATCCAACGAACCTCGCCACTCAATCCGTGGCAACCCCGGCATAGCCAACGTCACCGTCTTAGCCTGACAGTCCAGAACAGCATGACACGGAGACAACCAAGCCATGCCCAATATCACATCAAAGTCAACCATACTAAGCAGCAACAGATCAACTCTAGTCTCTTATCCCCCAATAGTCACTACACACGACCGGTATACACGATCCACAATAATAGTATCACCCACCAGCGTAAATACACGAACAGATAAAACTAGAGACTCACGAGGCATGTCCAGATAATGAGCAAAATACGACGAAACATATGAATAGGTGGAACCAGGGTCAAATAATACAGAAGCATCTCGATGACATACGGAGATAATTCCTATGATCACTCTATCTGAAGCAATGGCATCTGGTCTGGCAAGGAGTACATGGAAATAGTCCTGACCGCCACCTGATTGGCCTCCCCCTCTAGGGCGACCCTAGCTGACTAACCTCCACCCCGAGCTGGCTGGGCGGGTGGTGAAGTAACTGGTGCTGAAGTCGAAGGCTGACTCCTCTGCTGAGATGAACCTCCCTTAAGGCGGGGACAGTACCTCTTGATATGACCCAAATCTCCACACTCAAAGCAACCTCTACCGGCCACTGGCGGTGGAGACTGAAGGGAGCCCAGAGCACTGGGATACCCGTTAAAAGGCCCCGAAATAGATGAACCCTGAGCTGATGGTGCATGAGACAAACTCTGAGCTGGAAAGGCACTAAGAGATGAGTGGCCCTGCTGAGAACTGTGAGAACCATGGCCAGATGATGCACCATGGTGAACTGGGCGGGCCGTCTGAGCATGCCTGTTAGGACAACCTCTGCCGTGGTGAAACTAACCTCCATAAGAAACACCACCAAAGCTACCTGATCCACGAGACGTCTTGGCCTCCCTCTCAACCCGTTCCTGACTACGGACCGACTCTATCTCCCGAGCAATGTCAACAACCTCATCAAATATGGCACTAGACACCCTCTCTCTGGTCACAAGTACCCGCAACTGAAATGTGAGGCCATCAATGAACTTCTTGATCCTCTCCCTATCTATGGGAACCAACCAAATAGTATGACGAGCTAACTCAAAAATCTCATATCGTACTGCATTACAATAATGTCATCCAGACGCAACCTCTCGAACTGCCTGCGCAACTCCTCTCTGCAAGACTGCAGCACATACTTCTCCAGGAAGAGAACGGAGAACTGCTGCCATGTAAGTGGCGCTGCACCAACCAACCTATGCCTCTCATAAGCCTCCCACCAAGTAAAGGCAGCTCCAATGAACTAAAAAGTAGTGAATAAGACCCCACTTGTCTCTAGATTACCTCCTTTACGGAGAATCCTCTAACACGTATCCAAGAAACCCTGGGCATCCTCGCCCTCTGCACCACTGAAAGTCGGAGGCTGGAACCTTCCAAACCTCTCCATGCTACGCTGCTCATCATCCGGCAGGACTAGAACCATATAGTCCTGAGCAGCTGCAATCGGCTGGGCTGGTGATGCCCCCGGTGTCTGGAGTCCTTGTACCACTTGCTCTAGTGTGCGGGCGGCAGGAGTCTGAGTACCTCCCCCGGCCTAGGAAGTGGTTGTTGCAGTAGAAACAGAGACCGCCTGAGCAAGACTGGTGCACACAGTCAGAATCTAA
The DNA here is from genome assembly GCF_001879085.1 of Nicotiana attenuata. Lineage (NCBI taxonomy): Eukaryota > Viridiplantae > Streptophyta > Magnoliopsida > Solanales > Solanaceae > Nicotiana > Nicotiana attenuata. Next base: position 52,232 of record NW_017675740.1, read on the forward strand.
GCTAAGGCCTCTTGAAGGCCTAGGATCACGATGGGCACAGCTGGTGCCTGAGCTGGCCCCGCTGGTGCATCCACAACTGGGACCTGATCCTGAACTGGGGCAACTGGTGGATCTACAGGTGTTGCCCTAGCTGCTGTGCGGGCAACACCTTTGCCCCTACCACAACCTCTACCGCGACCTCGGCCTCTCGCGTCCCCGACTGGTGGCACTGGTGGTTGTCCGTCCTGCTCAGTAGCACGTGTCCTCACCATTTGTGAGAGAATAGAATAACATAAGTTTAGTTACCAGTATCAACGGATTTACACGATAAGAATTCAAGAATGTGAAGTTTCCTAGGAGTTCCGCAGCCTCTCGAAGATAAGTACAGACATCTCCGTACCAATCCGCAAGACTATACTAAACCCGCTCATGACTTGTGAGACCTATGTAACCTAGGATCTGATACCAACTTTTCACGATCCAAAATCAACTGTCGTGATGGCGCCTATCATGGAACTAGGCCAGCCTCTACTCAACAACCCAATACAGTAAATATAACTTTGAAAATAATGATAGAAGCAGTTAACATTAAAGAAACTCTTTTGAAAACATAATAAATCCCAAAGTGTGATACAATCCAGCCCAAAACCGGGGTGTCACTAAGTACATGAGTGTCTAATCGGAATACAATCCACTACAAGGTCTAAAGAAAACAACTGAAAATACATCAAATGATAAAGAAGGAGAGTCAAGGTGCGCAAACGCTGTGCAGCTACCTTGATATTCTCCAAACTCTTGGGTCTCAATCAGCAACCACCATCGTGAACAAAGTCGCCTGGATCTGCACACGAGGTGTAGGGAGTAACATGAGTACACCAACTTAGTAAGTAACAAATTCCAAACATTGGACTGAGAGGTAGTGACGAACTCAACCGCAACAGATATAACAGAAAAAAATGTGCAGAAATATAGGCATGCTTTCAAGTTAAATAGACAGCTCAAAGCAATAAAGTAAATACATATCTGAACAGTGTAAGGTATACAACTCAGCTATCTCTACATGTCAATGCACAGACTCTATGAAATGCACTGTGTGCTCCCACTCTCAAGTGCTCAACCACTTAGTACTGTATATGGCCATCTGGCCCAGGGAAGATCCATCCCAGAACATATACAACACTGACTATAAGTCACCCAGTACCCAGGAAAAAGGGCAATCCAACCCTGTGGTGAAATCCATCTCCAGGTATCAAGTACTTTGGACAAATCCATGTCCAGGGAAATCCATCCCTCGATAGTATCATCTGTGCTCACTGGAAGTGTGTTACAGACTCAGGAGGGGCTCCTACAGTCCAAGCGCTATCATAATCATCAATATAACCGCTACGGCGTGCAGCCTGATCCCATAACTGTCACTAATCAATCTCTCCAGTCTCACCCACGGGCTCACAATGTCATGAAAACAAACTCAGAACAATGATATGATGAATCAGTAAATAACTGAGAATGAGATTTGATATAAAAATGCATGAACATGACTGAGCACGGAATATCAATGAAAATAGTGAGATGACAGCAAGAAACAACCACTAAGGGTCCCAACAATACCGGCATAAAGCCTAAACATGATATCTAGCATGATTTACAGCTCAATTACTTTATCACATGATGAAACATGGATATCAACAGGATAGAGTCACAAAACGGTGCCAAGGAATAACCCAGGTCAGAACTCTCACGGTGCACGCGTGCACGCCTGTCACTTGGCATGTGTGTCACCTCAATACCAATCATATAATACATAGTTTGGGGTTTCGAACCCTCAGAACCAAGTTTGAAAGCGTTACTTACCTCGGACCGAGCAAAATCCTACTCCGCAATGCCCTTGCCTCTAAAATTGCCCTCCAAATGTCCTGAATCGAGCCACAAGTAATACAATACAATCAATATAGGCTAAAGAGATCAATTCCACAAGAAAACTACCAAATTAGAGTCAAAATCCGAGATTGACTCAAACTCGGCCCCCGGGCCCACGTCTCGAAATCCGACAAAAGTCACAATAACCGAAAGCCCATTCACTCACGAGTCTAACCATACTAAATTCATCAATCCGACATCATTTTCCCCTCCAAATCCGCAAAATCCACTCTCCAATTCTCATGCCCTAAACCCCCAAATTTCTAGCTCAAATCCATAATGAGATGATGAAGAAAGCCATAGATCCACAAAATTTCAACCATTCGGGTTAGAATCACTTACCCCAACTTTCTTCTTGAAAATCTTTGAAAAATCTCCTCTCTCTCGAGCTTCTTAAGTCCAAAATCGAAAATGAATGTCCAAAAGTCGAGCTAGGGTTTTTCTACCCAGGAATATCGCACCTGCGGTCCCTTTAACACTTCTGTGACGCTCACCTGCAGAAAATCCATCGCAGGTGCGGATTTCACTTAAAATCCAAGACTCCGCTCCTGCGGCCCCACGACCGCATCTGGGCCTATCGGAGGCGCGGATTTCCATCGCACCTGCGGCTCCCTCTCGCACCTGCGCTTAGCTGCCCGCATCTGCAACTCTCGCAGGTGCGGGAATATCTTCGCACCTGCGGATCCTGCCCAGCTCCTTCTTGGCTGCATCTGCGACTCCTTCTTCACTTCTGCGGACACACACCTACGCTTCCCATTCCGTAGGTGCGATTACACCGACAACAGCAGCACTTCAGCTGCTCTTTCAAGTCCAAAATCAAGCCGTCAACCAACCGAAATCACCCCGAGGCCCTCGGGACCACAACCAAACAAACCAACAGATACCTATAAATATACATAAGAACTTAAGTCAAAACC
>NW_017675740.1:55724-60816 GCF_001879085.1 Nicotiana attenuata
TTTTTAGCGCCCTTAAGCTTTTGTTTTAGTCCAAAAGCGTTTAATTGTGTTCCCAAAAACTGATGAAATATGCATCATTGCAGGAACATTGGAAAATGATCCTCCAAGATGAAATCCAACTCAAGAAGGAGCGATCTGAACTCAAGGACAAAAACAGACACAGAAGCTTGTGAAGAAAATCATATTAGAGATCTGTGAAAAGTGCGGTCCGCACATGAAATGTGTGGCTGCAGAAGCTGGGCAAGAGAAAAAATTCAGAGAACCTGCATTTCAAGTTCAACAGAAGTGCGGACGGCACAATTATTGTGCGGTCGCAGAAGATCAGCTATGCGGCTGCAGTCACATTTGTGCAGTAGTAGTAGCAGTAGCAGTAGCAGAATTATGTGCGGCCGCAAGATTGCAATCCTGTCAGGATGAAGCAAAGTGCGGACCGCACATGGAATTGTGCGGCCGCAGAACCCCTGAAAGGGCATTTTTGTCAGAAAATTTCAGCTCTGTATAAATAGAAGGGTTTCACTTTTTAGGTGAAGTTTTGACATCAGCAGCCACAATAGACGTTTTTCATTACCCTCTTTAGTAGTTTTTGCTGTTTTGAAATTTTTGAATATAGATTTCATCATTTTAATTATCAATATGGGTTTAATTATCATTTCTTCTTCTATTTCTTCTATCTTAAGCATAAGTATCTAGATTTTCACTAGGGTTGTGACTTGATTCATTGCTTGTTTATGGTTGGGTATTTATTATTTAGCCTTGTTCTTGCTTTTAATTGTAGAATTAATGGTTGAAAACATTAGTTCATGCCTATTTGACTTGGTCTCTACTTGAGAAAGGGAGACTTAATCTAAGAAAACTTGGCTAACAAGTCAAGAGATTGATAGTACCAATTAAAGGGTTGAACCTAGAGATAGTAAAACCCGACTTGAGCTTTGTATCAACCATTTTGTTCAATACCCATTTGGACTTGAGAAAGCCAAAAATGTGTAAAACCACTCTCTTACCGAGAGGTATTAAGTAGGTACTCGATTGTTGATAGCTATAATGCACCCCAACCAATAAAACAAGCTTTAAAGTTTACAACCCGTTAGGCAAACACCTAGGTGAAGGTCATAGCCCTAAGCCTTTTATATCATTTGAAAAACAACAACAACAAAAAATTTCTTAGTTTCACTTCTTAATCTTGAAATCTTAGATTAAAATAGACATAGAACAAGCACCAATTTGTGGAAGTGTAAATTCAAATAGTTCATACTCATACACTGCAATCTATACTCCTAAATCCCACGTATAGCTCCCTGTAGGAAGTCGACCCCGACTCTTTGTTGGGTATTACTATTGCATCAACCATTTTATAACCTCAAATAGAGGTGTGACTTGGACGAGATCACTAGGTTTGAAAATCTCGAAAGAGGCGACCTGGACAAAAGTTAGCACATTAAAAAAAACTTACCCATTTCGAACTTGGGTATGATTTAATCCTCTTCACCGAGGTACATAGGCAACTTAGAGTTTCTTTCTAAGTTCAGTCATATGAGTTCAAAAAAATACGTATTACCCAAGGCATTATCTGTATAAAGTATGATGGAATATAATTCACCTGATTGACACTTGAAAATTAGGTGTACATGTATTTTTTTGTTGAACTCTGTGTCTTATCAGATATTGATGGCTCAATGGGGGCAAACCCTCCATGTCAAATTGAGGTCTCTAATGGAATTATTGTACTCTTTTAGTAAGAGGATATATCCTCAAGTTGAAGTCTCCAATCCTAAGTCAAGTTGATTTTGTCAAAGTCTGTTACATCATCAAGTATTCAAGCCCGCTAGGTCCTAAAGTTGCAATATTCAAGTCCGCCAAGTCTTCGAATTCATAAGGTATTAAAAAAACTCACTTGTTATGAACTATGTAATGACTTGATCCTCGTCATCGAGGAAGGTAGGCGTCTTAGTGTTTTATTTTAAGTTCAGTCACCTTAATTAAAAGAAAAGTGTGGTTTTTCTTTAGAATACGTGGATAAACTACCAAGTCTTAATCGTTGAAGAACATAAAAGAAAAAGAAAGCAAGAACAAAAGGGAACATTAATAAGAATGCGCAATATAAGGTGAAACAAACAAAGTTTTATTCCTGATGAAAACATCTACCAATCAATCAAATGCAAGAAGAAAGGGAAAAACAAATAAAACAGGGTTTTGTAGCCTAATCTAAACACAACTTGTAGTTGGTTAAATTGAGCATAGCTTCCAAGTATTTCTTCTTCTTCTTTAAATCGGTCAAGTCATTAGCAGTCAACAAGGAAGAATTGCAGCATGCGTCATATTCCTTTCTAGCAGTTGAGGCTCCTAACTTGGCTTCTTCAACTTCTTTCTCAGCAACTTCTAGAAAGGCTTCTAAGTTCTTCTCTTTTTCAGGAGCTTCTCTATCTTCTCTTTCACTGTAACCAGGGATTGACGGATAGATGATACTTTTGTAGCCTTCTCTTCTTCTTCTTCTTCAATCATGGAATTAGTAAGGTGTACCTCAACTTTAGATATTGTAGTCTCCTCAATCTTCTCAAATAAAGCAGATCTTGTCTTGTCATATGAAGCAGCAAGCTCAAAAAGGGACTTCAATAATTTTCTCAAAGGGGAAATATCCACATCATCCCCATCCATTACCTCAAGGATCACTTTAGTATTATCTTCAAGCTCAGAGACCTTGTCTGCATCACTACCTTTTAGCTTATGCTGGATCGAAGTCCAAAGCGTCAAGATAAACTCCTTTCAAATATCCAAGACAATCTTCTTTCCATAATAACGGAAGCTGCAACTGTTAGTTGTTCATGCGAATTAGAGGCCAACTTTTCCCTAATTCCATCACGAGAAATAGAAGTTGCCGCCTAATCTGCCTTAGCCTTGGAAAATGATTTTTGCGGGCCCGATCCTGCTATAGACTCACCACTATCTTCTGGCCTTCCTTGTTACAACGCTTCAATGTTATTTGTCTGTAAAATTGTAGCAAAGTCATTTGGCCGGGGTTGAAAAATGAAAAATTTATGTTTTCTTTTACCTTCTCATTACAAGTTGTTAGTGTTATTGAAGGGCTATCAATGCTTTCGACCTCTTGGGCTAGTCACGTGTTAATTTTGCTATTATCATTCTCCTCTTGGGATACTCACTTGTTAGAGGCATCAACAACTACATCCACTGGAATGAGACTTTTGTTAACTGGATCATGGATCTTTTCTCTTTGAACTTCTTTGTGTAGCTGAGGTCCATTACCTGTGCGCGTCTCAACTACCTTAGACTTTAAAGCAGGAAGCTTATCAATCACTAGGACATCGTTGCTGCTCTCTTGAAGAGTATTTGTGAGTGGCTCAACAGTAATCATCAAAAATTATAAGTAGTCTTCAAGAAAGCTTCCATGAGCCCTTGCCCACCAAGATCTATAGTTAGACGATGTAAATTTCTTCATGTTGCACCCAAAAGGAGGAAATATTGCCCTTGACTTAGATCTAGTCAACGCACAAGTTGTGCAAGTCTTAACCCTTCTTCTAATGAGGCCTCACAAAAATCTCGCTCTAATCGACCAGGGGTATCTTGATAAAAACCAATTGGCGGCTAAATCGATGAGGGCTATAAGGTTCAATAATCAAGTTGACTCTGTCCCTCAAAGGAAGATAATGAGAGCGAATACTCATAAAGAAATTTAACTCGGAAGTTTATGTCGTACCATCATCATAGTAGTGGTACGGATCAAATCTGTGGGGCATCATCGAAATCCAAATGATATTTTCTCCATATGGATACGCTTCCTTGCTTTTTCTTTCCTAAAATATCTAGCAGCACCTTCACCAGAACATGCAGTCATAGGAGGAACAATTGGCCCCTTGCGTATGGGGAATAAGTCTTAAAGTAATGGGTTAACCAACCATACACATAATGGGTTGGAAAGTAAGCTTGGGCAGGAACAAGCAACGAGCACGTTGAAATCATGTTTAAAACCTTATATATTCTAGCTAAGACCGGGACTGCGAGTGGGCATGGGCTTCTGAAAGATGTACTTTAAAGGATCCATCCTTGATATGAGATATGTAATATAGGCACAGAAGTAATGCCTCAGTTTCTGAGCCACCCAGGTCAGAGCACAATAGGTGTGCTCTAACAGAGAAAATCAGGCTTCATACGGAGTGAACTTCTTACTGAGATAGTAAATGGCCTATTCCTTTCTCCCTGTTTTATCATGCTGCCCCAAGACGCAACCGAAAGCTCCATCCAATACTGCGAGATAGAGTAATAGGGGTCTACCTGGCTCAGGCGGGACCAAGACTGGTGGTGTTGACAAGTACTCCTTGGTTCTGTCTAAGGCTTTTTGGCAGTCATCGGTCCATTTGGTGGCGGCTTCCTTCTTCAACATCTTAAAGATTGGCTCACAAATAACCGTAGACTGTGCTATGAACCAGCTGATGTAGTTGAGCCTCCCCAAGAAACTCATCACGTCCTTCTTGTTCTTTGGCGCTGGCAATTCTTGAATAGCTTTCACCTTTGATGGATCCAGTTCTATTCTTTGGCGACTCACAATAAACTCGAGTAGTTTTCCGGCAGGAACCCCAAATGCACATTTTGCGGGATTCAGTTTTAGGTTGTACCTCCGTAATCTATTCAAGAACTTCCTCAAATCACCCACGTGATCAGTGGCCTTTTTGGACTTGATGATAACATCATCTACGTACACCTCAATCTCCTTGTGTATCATATCATGAAAAATAGTAGTCATGGCCCTCATGTAGGTGGCCCCTGCATTCTTTAGCCCGAACGGCATCATCTTGTAGCAGTACATTCCCCATGGAGTAATGAAAGCCGTTTTCTCAGCATCTTCTACATCTATCCAGATCTGATGATACCTAGCGAAACAATCCACAAATGATTGCAACTCATGCTTGGAGCAACTGTCTATCAGGATATGTATGTTTGGTAAAGGAAAGTCGTCTTTCGGACTGGCCCGGTTGAGATCCCGGTAGTCAGCATAGACTCTAACCTTCCCGTCCTTCTTTGGTACTGGCATAATGTTGGATAACCATGTCGGGTATTCTACTACCCGTGAGGACCTTGGCTT
>NW_017675741.1:0-2772 GCF_001879085.1 Nicotiana attenuata
ATTCATCCGACCACACAAATGGAGCATTCTTCTGTGTCAACTTCGTCAAAGGCGAAGCAATAGATGAAAAGCCCTGAACGAACCTGCGGTAATACCCCGCCAAACCGAGGAAACTCCGGATCTCAGTAGCTGAGGACGGTCTGGGCCAACTCTGCACCGCCTCGATCTTCTTTGGGTCAACCTGAATACCATCACTGGACACCACGTGTCCCAGAAAAGTCACAGTACTAGCCAGAACTCACACTTAGAGAACTTTGCATAAAGCTTCTCCTCTCTCAATCTCTGTAATACCACCCTCAGGTGCTGCGCGTGCTCCTCCTAGCTACGCGAGTACACCAGAATATCATCAATAAACACGATCACAAAAGAATCCAGATACGGCCGAAATACACTGTTCATCAAGTGCATGAATGCGGCTGGGGCATTAGTCAGCCCGAAGGACATCACTAGAAATTTGTAGTGCCCATATCTCGTCCTGAAAGCCGTTTTCATAATGTCCGAATCCCTAATCTTCAGCTGGTGATAGCCCGATCGAAGGTCAACCTTAGAGAATACCCTTGCTCCCTGAAGCTGATCAAACAAATCCTCAATACGGGGTAGTGGGCACTTGTTCTTCACTGTCACCTTGTTTAGCTGTCTGTAATCAATGCACATTCTCATTGTGCCATCCTTCTTCTTTACAAATAACACTGGTGCACCCCAAGGTGACACACTCGGGCGAATGAACCCCTTATCTAGGAGTTCCTGAAGCTGTTCCTTCAACTCTTTTAACTCCGCTGGTGCCATACGATAGGGAGGGATAGAGATGGGCTGAGTTCCCGGCACCAGATCAATACCGAAATCAATGCCCCTGTCCGGCAGCATGCCCGGCAGGTCCGCTGGAAACACATCACGGAAATCCCTCACAACGGGAACCGAATCAAGACTAGGAGTCTTAGCTCCAACATCTTTAACGAAGGCCAAGTACGACAAACAACCCTTCCCAACCATCCGTTGGGCTTTTAGGAAGGAAATTACCCTGTCGGGTACATAGTCAGTCACGCCACGCCACTCGATCCTCGGAATACCCGGAATAGCCAACGTAACTGTCTTGGCATGACAGTCCAGAATAGCATGGTACGGAGATAACCAATCCATACCCAGAATCACGTCGAAATCCACCATGCCCAATAATAACAAGTCAACTCGGGTCTCCAGACCCCCAATAGTAACAAGACAGGATCGATATACGTGATCCACAATAACAGTATCACCCACCGGGGTAGATACATGCACAAGCAAGGCAAGACAGCCACGGGTCGTACCCAAATGATGAGCAAAATATGAAGATACATAGGAGTAGGTAGACTGAGATAATACCTGTGATGACTGCATCTGATGCACTGGCGTCTCTCCTATCTGGAAGAGCATAGAATCGAGCCTGACCACCGCCAGTACGGTCCTCACCCCTGGGGTGACCTCTGGCTACCTGACCTCCACTCCTAGCTGACTGAATGGGTGCTGAAGAAACAGGAGCAGAAGATGAGGGCTGATCCCTCTGCTGAGACTGTCTACTACGGAACCGGGGACACTGTCTCCTCATATGACCCAACTCACCGCACTCGTAGCAACAACCTGGAGCTGGAGAAGGGGACTGGTGGGAACCCCTCGCTGCAGATGAACCCTGGGCTGAAGAAGCAGGAGCAGAGCTCTGAGCTGGAAGGGCACTCAGTGCAGGCTGGCTCTGCTGATAACCCTGATGACCATGGCCTGGCGAAGCCCCACTGGACTCTGAACGACCTGACTGAGGAGGTTTGAAGGAACGACCTCTGCTGCGCTGGAACTGGCCCCTAGACGGAGCACCACTGAAACTACCTGAACCTCGAGGCCTCTTAGCCTCCCTCTCCTCACGCTCCCGACGACGATCTGTCTCAATCTGACGAGCCGCATCAACTACCTCCTCAAATGTAACTGCTGTAGCCCTTTCTCTAGTCATCAATATGCGGATCGGATAGTTGAGGCCATCCACAAACCTCCTGATCCTCTCGCGATCTATCGGGATCATCCACGTAGCATGCCGAGCTAGCTGTGTAAACCTCAACTCATACTGAGTCACTGTCATATCTCCCTGAGTCAACCACTCGAACTGATGACGCAGTTCTTCCCTGTGAGACTGGGGTACATATTTCTCCAAGAATACCGTAGAGAACTGCTGCCACGTGAGGGGCGCTGCTCCAATAGGCCTACGCCTCTCGAACTCCTCCCACCAATTAAATGCAGGACCTGTGAACTGGAAGGTAGTAAAAGCCACTCCACTAGACTCCAGAATACCCGCAGTATGAAGCATACGCTGGCACTTATCCAGAAAACCCTGGGCATCCTCGCCCTCAACACCACTGAATGTCGGGGGCTGAAGCCTACCGAACCTCTCCAACCGACGCTACTCGTCATCCGGCATAGCTGGAACCCCATGAGCTGGAGCTGGTGCGACTGCCGCAACTGGAACAACTGCTGCAACAGGTGCAGCTGGCTGAACTGGCTGAGCTGGAGCTACCCCAGGTGTCTGTAAGCCCTGAACAACCTGCTCGGGTGTGCGAGCATCGGGGGGTCTGATGACCACCCCCGGTCTGAGAAGTAGCCGCCGATGTAGTGGCTGAAACCGCTTGAGCCAGGCCAGTGCAGACGGACAAGATCTGAGCCAAAGCCTCCTGGAGACCAGGAATCACGATGGGCACTGTCGGTGCCTGAACAGGTGCTGCTGGAGCATCTACAACTGGAATTTGACCCTGAGCC
>NW_017675741.1:2948-23246 GCF_001879085.1 Nicotiana attenuata
AGTAATAATTACAACTGTTTCTCATAATTTACAACAGTATTGAAGGAAAGCGATAAAGGAAAGCATTAAGAGAAATAAAGGAAAGAAACAAAGAGCCAAGTCAGTTTCGAGGTAGAAGAAGAAAAATACTTAAAGGCATTTAAACAAATAAAGACATATAAAGAAGCATAAAGTCACAAATAGAATGAAATGGTAAAAGCCTTAAAGAAATCCCCAGCAGAGTCGCCATGCTGTCGATGCCCCCTTTTTCTCGCGAAATCGGGTTTATGACATTCGGGAGGACAACTAGTTTCCTTTTGGGAATTGGGTTTGAATTGAAGAGTCTCCACCTAATGATTAAGTGCATTAGGACACTAAGAAGAATTTTGATTTAGAAAACCAGAGATTGGGTAAGGGCTTGAAATTATCCCGAGGGGAAGGTGTTAGGCACCCCTCGAGATCCACCAGTGTGGTTCCCAGCCATACTATTTAAATAAAACTGAAATAGGAAGAGAAGTCAGGTCCTGCGAACGTCAAGCAGCTACCTCGACAACTCTGATAAGCTCTGGAAAACAAGACTGCTCAGCTAAGCCTCCGGTGCACCTGAATCTGCTCACAAGGTGCAGGGAGTAGGGGTGAGTACTACCGACTCAGTGAGTAATAAGCATATAAAATGTCTGAAGATAAGAAATCCACGAAGTGCCACAAAGTAAAGCTAAAACTAACAGTCCAACACCTAACTACGAACTAACAGCAAAACAACTTCAAATATATCAGTCAAGTATAATGTAAGGATGCAATGCAATGCACATGACCGCTACGGCGCGTAGCCCGATCCATTTAACGTCGACGACGCTCACTGGGGGTGTGTACAGACTCCGGAGGGGCTCCTTCAGCCCAAGCGCAATGTAATCATACCATTCGCTGCGGCGTGCAGCCCGATCCATACTCAGTCCACAATATGCATATGAGTCACGTAACAGGTTCAATTAATTTCCCAATTTCTAATTTATTAAGAAGAATATACTTTAGATATTTAACTTCAGGAAAAGTGACTTAGCATTTTATAACAGTGATTAGACACAGGACTGAGATCAATGATTATACAAAGCATGCTATCACAATGACATTCACCCTCTAAGGATGCTACAGATTGGCACAAGGCCCCAAACACGGCAATAAGCCCAGATATATTCAATACAGGGTGCGTATCAGTCGCCAATATAGAAACATTCTTGTTCGGGATGGACCAAGTCACAATCCCCAGTCATAACCAATCCCGCACCTGCCATGGGGTGCGAGTCACGCCCTACAATGGCGTCACAATGTGAAAAGCCGGGGTTTCAAACCCTCGGGCCATCATATACACCAACTACTCACCTCTAACCGGCCGTAGAATGGTCCGCAATGCCTTTTCCTTTCGTATCGACCTCCTCGCACGTCGAATCTAGTCAAAATCACAACGAATACATAAATATGGGTTAAAGAAACATAACCCAATCAAAAATACTCGAAAAGTACTAAAATTCACGAAGTTGGTAAAACCCGAGACCCGGGCCCACTTCTCGAAAAATTCCGAAAATCACACCAACGGATTCCTCGTCTCGCCACGAGTCCGTACATATAAAGTTTACCGAAAACGGAGCTCAAATGGCCTTTCAAATCCTAAAAATTCGTTTTCAAAAACCAAGCCCTAGTTCTTCACAATTTCTACCCATTTTCATGAATTTGAGTGTTGATTCTTCCATAAAATGGTGTTTTCTAGTCAAGAGACTTACCTCAAATCAATACCCGTTGAAAACCCTCTTCAAATCGCTCAAAAAGCTCTCTTGGCTGAGTAAAAATGGTGGAAAAATAATGTGGGTCGCGGACCAAAGGGTTTTAAAACATTCTGTCCGACTACTGTAGCGACCCCTATGCGATCGCATCACTACCCCTGCGATCGCATAGGCCAAAAATCCAGGCCCTCGAATTCCTCTTATGCGATCGCAGAAGACTCCTTGCGATCGCAAAGCACTGCGTCCTCCTACTACGCGATCGCATACGCACCCACGCGACCGCACTGAACCATCCCCCATATCTATGCGATCGCAGACCACCTCATGCGATCGCATAGAGCAAGTCTGAGCACCCCCTCCAGGCCTTCTACGCGATCGCATCCAGACCTACGCGATCGCATAGAGTAAAATTCCTCTGCAATTTTCTGCTGCACTTTTCATGTTCAAAATTACCCGTTAGCCATCCGAAATCACCCCGAGGCCCTCGGGACCTCAACCAAACGCACAGATATGTTCTATTACTTCATTCAAACTTGCTCGTAACATAAAAACACTATCATAAACATCAAAATCATCGAATTACCACGGATTCAAGCCTAGGCTAAACTAAAACTTCCGAAACTTGCATTTGATCTAAAACCCGACCTAAACACCTCCGAATGATCTGAAACATTGCACGCATATCCAAAATCACCTAACGGAGCTACTGCAACTCTCGGAATTCCATTCCAACCCTCGGATCAAAATCTCACCTACCATCCGGAATCCGCCAAAATCCAACCTTAGCCAATTCAAGCCTAATTCTACACCGGACCTCCAAATTCAATTCCGATTGCGCTCCTAAGTCACAAATCATCCCCCGAAACTAGTCGAATCATCAGAAATCCATTCCGAGCCTTCTAACTCATAGGTCAACATTCGGTTGACTTTTCCAAACTAACCTTCTCATAAAGAGACTTATTGTCTCATTTCTAACCGAACTCTATCCGAATTACTTCAAATTCTCCAAACACATATAATGAAACATATAGAAGCATAAAACGGGGAAAACGGGGCGGTAACTCCCGTAACAACGGGTCGGGTCGTTACAGCATGTATTCAAACGCACCAAGGTGTCGATCACCGGAGAAAAATAGACTCGGAGCTATGTTCCCGAGGGCGTCTTATCATTCAATGACGAGGAAGCCGAAGGCATATCTCAGTCGCACAATGATGCCCTGGTAATTTCTATTTTGCTAAATAAAATTAGAGTTAAAGGTGCTCTAGTGGATCCAGGTAGCTCAGCAAGTATAATCAGATCGAGAGTCGTAGAGCAACTCGGTCTACAGGATCAAATTATACCTACATACTGAGTCCTAAATGTCTTCAACATAGCAAGTGAGACAACGAAGGGGGAGATAATCCTACCAGTAAAGATTGCCGGGACCATCCAAGATACAAAATTTCATGTCATCGAAGGCGACATGAGATATAATGCACTTCTCGGGAGGCCATGGATCCACAACATGAGGGCAGTACCTTTAACCCTTCATCAGATGATGAAATTCCCAACAGTGGATGGTGTGAAATGGTTTACGGAGAACAACACGCTGCAAAGGAAATGTCCGCAGTGGATGAAGTGACACCGATACCAGTGCCTTCGACCTCGAAAAAATTGAGCTCCAAAGATAAACAGATGGCCAAATAGCAATCACAGATCCCAGCCCCGATCGAGCTGGACGGACAGGTAATCGAATAAGAAGAAGAGGATTTTCTTACTCCTCAAACTTTCGTTGTTCCTGAAGAGTCAGACGCAACCAAGTCAACGGTCGAAGAAATTGGAACAAGTCATACTGATCGAGTACATGCCCAAGAAAAAGGTATACCTGGGGACGAGATTAACCCCCAAACTCAGGAAAAAACTCATTCAATTTCTTATCGATAATATGGATTGTTTTGCTTGGTCTCATTTAGACTTGACAGGGATCCCACCGGAAATAACAATGCACCGGTTAAGCATCGACCCCAGGTTCAAACCAGTAAAGCAAAAAAGGAGGCCTTAGTCCGAGGTAAAGCATGCATTCATAAAGGATGAGGTAACCAAACTTCTTAAAATAGGGTCTATTCGGGAGTTAAAATACCCTGAGTGGTTAGCTAACGTGGTCGTAGTTCCTAAAAAGGGAAACAAACTTAGAATGTGCGCAGATTATAAGGATTTAAACAAGGCTTGCCCTAAAGAATCTTTTCCCTAACATCGATCGCATGATCTATGCCACGGCCGACCACGAGATTCTTACCTTTCTCGATGCCTACTCCGGGTACAATCAGATTCAGATGAACCCGGGGGACTAGGAGAAGACCTTGTTTATTACTAAGTTTGGCACTTATAGTTACAACATAATGCCCTTTGGGCTAAAAAATGCAGGAGCTACATACCAATGCCTAGTTAACAAAATGTTCGAGGAACAGATAGGTAAATCAATGGAAGTGTATATTGAAGATATGTTGGTTAAGTCCCTACGCGCAAAGGACCATTTAGCTCATTTGAAGGAAACATTGAAAATCTTAAGGAAGTACAACATGAAGCTTAACCCAGAAAAATATGCCTTCGGAGTCAGCTCGGGCAAGTTCCTTGGCTTCATGGTATCAAATCGAGGGATAAAAATCAACCCCAACAAGATCAAGGCCATTGAAGATATCACTATCATAGATAGTGTGAAAGCCGTACAAAGGTTAACAGGACGGATGGCCGCCTTGGGCCGATTCATTTCGAGGTCATCTGATCGAAGTCACAGGTTCTTTTCCTTGCTCAAAAAGAAAAAAGACTTTGCATGGACCCCAGAATTCCAGCAGGCATTGGAGGAATTGAAGCGATATTTATCGAGCCCGCCTCTGCTTCACACTCCGAAGGTAGATGAAAAGCTTTACCTGTATTTGGTTGTGTCCGAGATAGCAGTAAGTGGAGTACTAGTTTGGGAAGAGAAAGGTATGCAGTTCCCTGTTTATTACGTAAGTCGAACTCTAGGAGATGCTGAAACTAGATATCCGCACTTAGAAAAATTAGCACTTGCATTAATAAGCGCATCTAGAAAGTTAAAGACATATTTTCATTGTCATCCCATATGTGTGTTAACCACTTATCCTCTCCAAAATGTTTTGCATAAGCCTGAATTATCAAGCCGATTGGTCAAATGGGCAGTCAAACTTGGCGGGTACGATATGGAATATCAACCCTGAACGGCTATCAAGTCTCAAATTTTAGCTGACTTCGTGGCCGATTATACACCGACCCTCGTACCCGAAGTAGAAAAAGAACTTCTGCTAAAATCGGGTACATCATCGGGGGTATGGACCCTTTTTACGGACGATGCCTCGAATGTGAAAGGGTCCGGGCTCGGTATTGTTTTGAAGCCACCAACAGGTGGTACTATTAGAAAATCTATCAAAACTTCTAAATTGACTAATAATAAGGCTTAGTATGAGGCCATGATTGCAGGTCTCGAGCTAGCTATAAGCCTGGGGGCAGAAGTCACTAAAGCCAAGTGCGATTCCCTGTTGGTCGTATATCAAGTAAACAAAAGCTTTAAAGTTCGAGAGGATAGGATGCAAAGATATTTGGACAAGCTGCATGTAACTTTGCACCGCTTCAGGGAGTGGACTCTAGACCATATGCCTCGAGAATAAAATTGCGAGGCTGATGCACTTGCTAATTTGGGGTCATCGGTTGAAGAAGATGATATCGTCCCGGGGACTATCATCTAATTATCGAGGTCTGTGGTTGAAGAGGGTCATGCCGAGATAAATTCTACAAGTTTGACTTGGGATTGGAGGAATAAGTATATCGAGTATTTGAAAAATGGGAAACTCCCATCGGGTCATAAAGAGTCAAGGGCCTTACGAACCAAATTTGCTCGGTTTACATTAGATGAAGATGGAACATTGTACATGAGGACGTTCGATGGACCATTAGCGGTATGTTTAGGACCGGGGGACACCGATTATGTTCTACGAGAAATCCACGAAGGTACTTGTGGGAATCATTCCAGAGCCGAGTCTTTCATTCGCAAAATTATTAGAGCATGGTATTACTGGGATAGCATGGAAAAAGATACTATGGAGTTTGTTAAAAAATGTGATAAGTGCCAACGGCCCGGAGAGCAACTTCACTCAGTCCTGTCCCTATGGCCTTTCACGAAATGGGGAATGGACATCGTTGGCCCCCTACCAACGGCCCAAGGTAAGGCTAAGTTCATTTTGTTTATGACTGACTACTTTTCTAAATGGGTGGAAGCACAGGCTTCGAGAAGGTCAGAGAAAAGGAAGTTATTGACTTTATCTGGGATCACATTGTGTTTCGGTTCGGGATACCTGCTGAAATCGTATGTGACAACGGGAAGTAATTTGTGGGCAACAAGGTAACGGAGTTCCTCGAAGTACACAAAATAAAGAGGATTTATCTACGCCATATCATCCGACAGGGAACAGGCAGGCAGAGTCAACAAACAAAACCATCATTCAAAACTTAAAGAAGAGGTTGGACGATGCAAAAGGAAAATGGAGAGAATTTCTGCCCGAGGTTCTTTGGGCGTAACAAACAACATCGAAGTCCAGCACAGGGGCGACTGCGTTCTTGTTAGCATACGGCTCTGAGGCCTTGATTTCGGTCGAGGTCGGGGAACCCAGCGCCAGATTTTGACATGCATCAGAGGAGTCAAATCACGAGGCTATGAATACCAGCCTCGAACTACTAGATGAAAAAGGAGAAGCCGCACTTGTTCGGATGGCGGCGCAGAAACAAAGGATCGAGAGATATTATAATAGAAGGACTAACCTTCGACACTTTGGAATCGGGGACTTAGTTCTACGGAAGGTCACCCTCAATACCCGAGACCCGAATGAAGGGAAACTGGGCCAGAATACGGAAGGATCGTACCGAGTCTTCGGAGTTGTCGGTAAAGATCTTACAAACTTGGCACGGTGGGAGGCGAACAACTGCCAAACAATTGGAATGTGTCACTACTCTAACGATACTACTGCTAAGGTATGTCTTTCTCCTTTTGTCCATCTATATCTAAAACTAACTCATTGTCGGTGTTTGATCGAGGACATTGAGGGCACCTTTTTACACGAAGACCTTAGGTTTTAAAGTACGCGTTGCACTCTTTTTCCCTTAGATCGGATTTTGTCCCAAATGGGTTTTATCGGCGAGGTTTTTAACAAGGCAACAACTATGTGCTACCTAAAGAGAACTCAACAGTATGCAAGGCTTCTTTTCAATCAAACTCGAATATTGGGGGCATCGGCCTCGAAGATTATATTTTCAAGGAAAATACTTCATGCCAAAGAGGGCCTCGATAGGAAAACTTTGTAATGGGCCAAACGGTCAGATGAACCGTGTCCATATAGAATAATCGAGCCCCGATGGCAAAACATGTACGCATGTATCAATTATTCAAAGACGAATTCGTTCTATATCAAAAAAATTTGTGTCTCAAAGAAGTCTACTGTTATACAAGCTTCATACTTGTAATTCTGCGAGAAACTGCTCAAGGGACAAAGCGCAAATACACCCCGAATACTCAGGGACTGTAATCGACAGTCAACATATTCGAGTCATCTAAACTCGAATTCATAAGACCTCAAAGAGGAATCCCCTCAACATAAAGGCCAAGGAAATCATACTCGGGGACTAACCTTTCGAACAAATTTGAAAGGTTATCGGGAAACAAGTCAATGAGACATACCCGAAGGCTACGGCCATATTAAAGGTCGGCCATATATTAAAGACTACGGTCATATAAAAAAGGCTACAGCCGAAATAATGCGGCTCGGAGACGTCCTACTTCCACCATAAGTTAAAGGACTTATAATACTTTGAAAAAACTGGTTAAATCAGGCTACCCTCGGCAAAAGCAAATAAAAAAGGGCTTCGATAAAATCAGCCCTCGAATAATTTAAAGGCTTTGATTACATCAACCTTCGAAAAAGCCTCAAGAGGTATTCAATTATCATAACACAAATGGATTACAAAGGAGGTTTTGATCGATCGAACCTTTGAAAAACCCAAGGGGTACAAAAAACACATGCTAAGGCATAAAGAAATTTCCACGAAGTCTTTTAGCCGAATAGAAGAAAAAATTATAGCCGCCTTAAAGGCCGAATTGGCCCAACTTAAAGAGCCTAAGGGCTGACCTAAAAGAGCCTAAGGTCCAATATAAAAGAGCCTAAGGGCAGAAACATGTAGAGTTCGAGATCTTACTCTCACTCAACACGGACTCAAGAGTCCCATCATCCGAGCTCGCAGCAAATCGACTTAAGCTTAGCTCAAGGACTAACAAAAACTTTAAGAGGTATTTTGTTATAATTTCAAAGATCTCCCATTGATAATTAAAAAACCTAAGGGTTTGCTCTATTCAGAATCTGAGCCGATGAAGTTATCAAAAATTTTCACAAAACAAAGACAAAGCAGAATTCAATGCACATTGGAAATAAAGCAAGAAGAAAGGGAATTCCTTATATTCTCATAGAGTATTTACAATGCCCACAAAGGGCCTTACAAAAAACCAAAACAAAGGAACCTAATCTACTTTGGGGCCACATCCCCGGGAACCACATCCTCGGGAGCTGCATCATCGGGAGCCGCATCTTTGGGAATATCCTCCTTGGGGACTTCGTCCTCATCTCCTCCGCTCTCGGAGCCACTATCGGAATCCTCATCATCATATAGCAAAGAGGCAGCCTCTTCCTCTAAAGTTTTTGCTTTTTCAATATCGGTTGAGAGGTCAAAGCCACGAGCGTGCACCTCCTCGAGAGTTTCTCTCCGGACTGTCGCATGGCATGGTCGAGAGCACATGATAACTTAACTTCAACCACAATGGAGATCTCTTGTGTCCGAGTGTTAGCAGCTTCGGCGTCCGCTCGGTACGCGGACATAAATGCCTCTGCCTCAGATTCGGCCTTCGCAAGCTCAGCGGCTGATTTAGCTTCGAGCTCCTCGATTTCGCGGCTCCGCGCCAAGCTTTCCTCCTTTGCATTTTGAAGATGGCATTTGATTGAAGTCAGTTGTTCCTGAAGTGTAAATTTCTCTGAGGCGAGATGGTCCATGTGTTGCTTCCACCCTAGGGTCTCAGCCTCTTTCATCTTGATCTCTTCTCGAAGCTGCTCCACCAGCTCGCCCTTCTGTTTGGCCGGCAAAGTTGAAGTGTTAGTCGCCAAATTAAATAAATGCATAACAAATCCTCAAAGGCTATACTACCTTTTCAATGAGCTCGGTCTGTTCTTGACGAGCCTTCGCCAACTCGACTCGGAGATCCCTGACCTCCTCCTCTTTCTGTACATAAAGGCGCTTAAGGCCATCCCTCTCTTCCACCAGCCACTTGAGTTCGGCATCGCATCAGGCAAGCTCAGCCCGAGATTTGGAAAATTCTTATCAGTGAAGAAACACGGCCTTCACACAAAGAAAAGGAGTTAGACTTAGAAAGATGAGAATTAAACCCGAGCGTAATTATGAAGACAAAAACTTACTTGTTTGAGAAGCCTTTTGTCCTCATCAAAAATAAATGAGGCGTCAGGATCGGGACCATCTTCGATCCCCGCAAGGCACTCCCAAAAAATATCACTCCTTTCATGGGTCGTTCCCACATCAGGAGTCCTCATGGCTCAGGCATCTCGAAATTGCCCTTCGGAGAACACCAAGCTCGGCGGTGAGTCATCTATATTGATTATTCCAAGTGATTCACTTGGGATATTATCCTCTCTTTGAAGGGCCTCGGAATCAGGCTCTTCGAGCTCGCCCACCAAATGTCCCCTTGGACAAGATGCACTTTTTCCACCTGATGGCACGGGGACTTTGCTCGAGCTCCCCTCCAAAATTTCTTCAGTTCGATATTGAACCGCATCAGCCACCATCGGTTCAGCGGCCTTCGGAGCGTTAGTGCTTCCTCTTTTAAGAGCTACCAATAGGTAGTCGTCATCTTCTCCCTCCTCATCCTCATCCCGAAGGTGTTGGATCGCTTCTGAATATAGGGCCACAGAGTCGGCCTTAGGCTTTCAATCCTTGCTTTTCTTTGGCTTCGGGGAACTTGCAGGCGACCCCCTTTTCCTCTTTTTTTCCTTGGTGGGCTTTGGGATTTCTTCTTCATTGGGCGGAGGCGGCTTCATAGCAACAACTTCTCCTAGGCCTGCATCATAATAAAGTGAGTATTTCACTAAGAAACATAAATATGTGAGCAAGAGAACTCACCATGGTTTTTAGCTTCCCATCGACCCTAGGCCAAGTCACGCCAACTGCTTTTCGTGTATGAAGAAGTGGAGGCCAGTTGCCGAACCCAAACTGCGAGGTACGGGACCACGCACCAAGAAACAGTGCATCATCAGAAAGGGATTAGATTGAGAAAAGGATGAGATCGAGAAAGAGTAGGGAAAGCAGAATATTAAGTCACCATCAATAAATCTGTCCTTACGTTTCATGTTCCACTCCTAGGATAATGGCATCCTCTCAGCAGGAATCGGACCGGAGGTCCTGATTCGTACAAACCGGCTCATCCATCCTTGGTCCTTGTCCTCATCGATGCTAGAAAAAAGAGATTTCGAGGATCGGTGTTGCAGCTTTATCGGACCACCTCGATAAAGGCAAGGGATGTATAGCATGATCAGGTGGTCGAAGGTAAAAGGCATCCCCTCGACCAGGCCCGAGAAATATCTGATTAGATTGACGATGCGCTAGAAAGAAGGGTAGATCTGGCCAAGCGTCACTTGGTATTGTTGGCAAAAATCAAGAATCACTGGACCTAATGTGAAAGGGTAAGTATACACGCTTAAGTACCCTACCTTATGGGTAGTGATGTCTTCTTCGGGGGAAGGGATTACAATATCCTTATTCTCCCAGTTGGAATCCTTTTTCACCTACTCAAGTTCATCTTCAGTTATCAAGCAGATGTATCGAGACATGGTCTCACATCGGCCTGGTATCGATGCAGGTTTATCGATTTTAAAATCGGAAGTTAACTTGCATGGCCCGAGAATACACTCCTCGATACGAGGTGGCACCACCGTTCTACCTCTGGCCGGCCATGATGATGAAGAAGTTTTTTCTTTCTGAGGAACATTATTTAATGTTTTAGCCATTGTGGTTTAGAAATTCAAGAGAAGAGAAGGAGTTTAATCTGTAGTGAGAGCAAATTGAGAGAAGGGTGAACTCAGAGAAATTGAAGGAGCTAGTGAGATTTTAAGGATGATTTGAGAAGTAAAGTTTGCAAAAATTGCGGTTTGGGAAGCCAAATGGCTGACCATCCGCCGCCTCCAATTAATGACCTTGGGAACTATGCGGAAGCAACGTTTCAATCACTTCAGCCGCTGACATCACAAGATTGACATCATGATTGAGGCATAGGAGATCAAATCGTTTCTTATCATCTTACTCTAAGAAATACGGGGACTATCTGTATACGGTCGAAATTAGGTATGCCCGATTCCACGGGCTCGAGAGGTCTCCTTAAGCCCGAGTTAAGGATGGATCGAGTTCGAGCTCGAAGGACCAGGATCGAACTCGACGACAGAGTACCAGGCCCGAGGATTGAAGTACGCGATGAGTATCGAAGTCGAGTATGCTCAACCCCGAGATGGTGTCCTTATGAGATTATAACAGAATGAGCAATATTCTTGCCACGTCCCCAAGATCATGGCGCAAATTCCGGAATAGGTTTGTACGAGCTAGTACTAATCCGTACTAGGCGGTTAGACAGTTGTCCCAATAAGATTCTTTATTGTAAATAGAAGTGTACCTTATTTAGGGTTCCCCCATTATATAAAGGGGGCCCTAATCATTTGTAAGGATCATCAATCATTAGCAAAGAACATACTCTCTTACTTTCGGGTTCATATTTCATCAGAATGGTCCTTTTACTTGATTGTTCTTATTTTACTGTTCTTAATCAACCTCGAGGCCACCTAGCTCGAGGTTGAGACTGTCTTGCACACTGGTTTGATTTACTTATTTCTTGCATTTATACGTTATACTTCTTGATTATTAATTAGTATTGAACTAAATCACATATCTTTAAAATCATATATCAAGTTTAATTGTTACTCGTATTTCGAGGTAAACAAAAAGGCTCACAAATCATGATTAACCCCTTTAATTAAGCAATTTAGTTACACCTTTTTTTTACCTGCTTTAACTAAAGTTTGTTATTTACCATAACTAATTGAGTTTTCTTTACAAACTATATATATTCCCCTTTAAAAGACTCTCAAACCATGACTAACCCCTTCAATTAAGGAATTCAATTACACCCCTTTTTTTTCTATCCTCTCCTCTCTCCTCTCTCCCTCTTCTACTTTGTGCTGTCATTTTCCTCTTAGAGTGAACCAAATTATAGTACAAAATCATCAAATTGAATTCAGCGATCATGTTATCTAACGTATTCATAATTCCATCTTGGGTTGTTTCTCCACTTAAAAAAAACAATTGAAATCTCGGTCCAATTTATCTTTTAAAAAAAACATAATGAGAATGTAAAGAGTTAAAATAGAGCCAAATGCATATAGAAGATTCAATCGAACTAAACTAATTAGTTTTCTTACATCATCTTCCTTCTCAACTATTGATATTTGTAATTATTTCATTTTTCTTTGTTATTATCTCGGAGATTTTAATTAAAGGTGGATTTTAACGGCTATAGCTTCTGATCAAGCCACAAGCATCCGCCCTCACTAGTAACTTCCTCTTCTTCTACAACAACATACAACTTAAACATAAATTCTATACATGTATTCGTATTTCGTACAACAGATAATTTATATATAACTTATTTATAACTTTCATATAATATTAATATAAAATAATACAACTACAATAACATACAACTTACATATAATTTTTGTACTATAACACAACTTTACAACAGTTTTGATACATATAATTTTAATACAATTATATATATATATATNTATATATATATATATATATATATATATATATATATATATATATATATATATATATATATATATTCCTATAAAAAATATATTTATAACTTAAGTACAAATTTCATATTTAAAATGATTCTTTGTAAAAAAAAAATTAAGATTCTCCACTTGAAATGACATTTTAAAGGGAAAGTTACTTGCTCCACGTTTATACAGATCATCCAAACCTGGAATGCCGCAGATGTAAATTTAACCAAACTAACTTTATATTTTCTTTCTAGATAATGACTTGAATGCATCGGTACCACATATACCGGCCATAGAATGTCTTCTCTATCGACGTGATCTCCTACGCTAGTGGTGGTAAAATAAATAAATAAAAAATAGTTATCCATTTAAATTATTTACTATACAAATGGGTTAAGTAATGAACTTTTTAAAAATAAATATAATCAATGGGTTTAACTTTTACATTTACAAAAATTCATGGCTTCAAATTGAAAACATTTGAAGATTTAGACCGCCCCAATCTTTCTTGAGATCGAAGGAAGAAAAATAGTGAAGAGGATTGAATGCAGAGAGAGAGAGAGAATCGAAGAGAGAGATAGCTGAAGGTGTGGGATTCAGTACCAAATTAAAAGGCTACAGTCAGGGATATTCATTTAATATTAATTTGTATATAAATGGTAAATTGCATATCAGATTAAAACGGGACATTTGCATCTATACCCGCTTTTTGAGTCACGTTTTAACTTGTACCCGTTTTGCAAAAAAAATTGCAAACGTACCCACTTTTTCGCGCAACTTCAGCATACAGGGCTGAAGTAGCAAAGTCAATCACGCAAAACTTCAGCATTCTAGTAGACGGGACGTAGCAAGTGTGCTGAACCAAGTGTGCTGAAGTTTTTGTTTGTAATTGCTGAACTTAAGCATAGTAGCTGAAGTTTTGTTCTCTATTTGCTGAAGTTTTTGTTTTTATAACTGGCGAACTTCAGCTCTAGAGCTGAAGTTTTTGTTTTGTAACTGGCAAACTTCAGCTCTAGAGCTGAAATTTTTGTTTTGTAACTGGCGAACTCCAGCTGTAGAGTTGAACTTTTTGTTTTTATAACTGGCGAAGTTTTTGTTTTTATAACTGGCGAACTTCAGACTTCAGCTCTAGAGCTGAAGTTTTTTTTTGTAACTGGCGAACTTCGGCTCTAGAGCTAAAGTTTTTGTTTGTAACTGGCGAACTTCAGCTCTAGAGCTGAAGTTTTTGTTTGTAACTGGCGAACTTCAGCCTTCTTAGAGTTGAAGTTTTAACTGACTTTCCATATGATTCGATGTCAATTTGGTTCGATTGGATTGCCTCCTTCAAATGGTGTCCTGCCACAATCCCCTGTGCATACCAAAAGTTTGGCTTTTCTTCAGAAACAGATAAATATGATTGAATTTGTTGATGACTATTAAGATACTTATTATGTTGCCTCTAGTGCTGCTACGTTGAACGCTAAACACTTCATGTATTGTCAACCAGTTGATTAGGAAGAAGATGGTTGGAAGTGCAAAAGTGAGTATCAGAAGAAAAGCAAGCAACTCTGAAATCTATGGCAACATGCAAGCTGTATTCATAGAGATAGATAGTTCTCCTGTTGATGAACTAAAAGGTTTCTATCTCCACAGCCCATGTCAATTACTGAAACATTTTCACAATCAACGACTTCAAAAAGGAGTGGCCTATCGGATTGAGGGCGGATATAACTTTGAGGAGGAGAAAGGGGGCTGAAGTTATTTAAAAAGTGGGTACAAGTTAGAACTTTTTAAAAAAATGGGTATATGTTAAATGGGGGCGATCAAATAGGGCGCCCCGTGCAATTTTTAAGTTAAACTCTCTCTAGTGAAAGTAAATAAATTTATAATATAGTATAGTTAGGTAAAAATACCAAAGCGAAAAGGTCTTGGCCCATTTCAAATCTAGTTTCACGAAGAAGGCCCAATTGAAAAGGAATACAGACTTGATCTTTTAGGTGAATGTTTGTATTTGGTGATATATCCTATACAAATAATGAGAAATTCTAATACTTTTTTTCTTTGTTTTGTAAATATCGGCTTGAAAGAATTTAATCTGAAAAGGGATTTTTACATACCTATACACTAGTGAAAACCTTATTACCCTCCCTACTCAAGTTTCAATTTAATTGCTTCCTATATACAAATTTACCAATTATATATACTTTAGAAATTAAATGAGTATCCCTTTATATTAGGAATCAATTATTTCTCATCCTTATTCTCTCCCTAATGCTCTCTCTCTCTCTCTCTCTCTCTCTCTCTCTCTCTCTCTCTCTCCTGCGCTCTTTCTCTCTCTACGTGTCACAACCCGGATTTCCCACCCTCGGGGGTCGTGATGGCACCTACTCGTAGAAGCTAGGCAAGCCACAATTCATAAACTCCTAACTCCTTTATTTTAAATCTTTTTATCAATCATAACAACGAGCGTTGAATATTTAAATAACAGCGGAAATATGAAATTAAAGCGGAAGACTTAAATTAAATAAGCTGAACAATAATGCAGAAATCATCTTATGCCTCTACCCAAGAACTGGTGTCACAACATCCACGGACTACTAAGAGTACTAAATACATTCGTTTGAAAGAAATATAACATTGTTTGTCTCGAAATCATGAGATAACAGACTAAAATATAAGATAGAGGAGACGCCGGGCCTGCGGACGCCTGCAAGGCTACCTCGGTGTCTCGGTGGACTGAAGGCTGACTCCCGAGCTAATGCTGTTGTCCGGTACCTGGATATGTGCAAAAGAGCACAGAGTGTAGTATCAGCACAACCGACCCCATGTGCTGGTAAGTGCCTAGCCAAACCTCAGCGAAGTAGTGACGAGACTAGACCGGACTACCACATAAACCTGTGCAGTTATATATACATATACAGCGGAATCGAGATACAGAGATAGCTAATCAATATGGGAGGGGAAGCATGCTATGGGGGAAATAACAATTCCAAGTAAAAGTCAACCAGTAAAGAAGGAAACTACACAACTCAGACATCAATAAAGAATCAGAAAGCAGCAAGTGCACGGCATCACCCTTCGTGCTTTTACTCTCATCCTCAACAAGCAATGATATAATAAAACGTGCACGGCATCACCCTTCATGATTTTACTCTCTTTCCTCACATATAATCAATAGAATCGGCACGGAATGGTACATCGTGCAGCACGGCATCACCCTTCGTGCTTTACACTCTTTCCTCACAAATAACAAACAATGCACGGCATTACCCTTCGTGCTTTAACACTCTTCCTCACCCAAACAACAATCACAAGCAAGGGGCGAGGGAATAAACAAGATAATAATAGGAATTCCGGCAAGGGAAGACAATTTAACAATTAAATCCCGGCAAGGGACAATATCAATAATCTCAACGTCCCGGCAAGGGAAAATAATCAATAAGCAACAATATCCCGGCAAGGGAACAATTTAAATACTCTTTCTCTTTCTTTCACTTTTATTTCATATCTCACTTTACCACTTGAGCCAATGCTCCAAAGGGTTCAATCATTTCATATACTTTCACATTTGTAATATAACTTGAGCCAATGCTCCTCGATGTTCATAGGTCACAATTTCCTTTCACAAGCTTTTCACAACAAATAGCAATCATCACCAAGGCAAGAGGAATACAACGAAATCAAGATATTCACAATTTAAAGACTCACGGTCATGCTAGACACCAGCGTATAGATACTCGTCACCATTCCTATACGTCATACTCGACAATTACCACATAGCAAATAGGACTCAACTCCTAATCCCTCAAGCTAAGGTTAGACCAAAGATTTACCTCAAACTTCCACGGCTAATTCAATCCTCAATAACCGCTTTTCCTTTCGAATTCGGCTCCAAATCAATTATAACTATACAATAATGACTTCAATACATCAATAAATTCTAAACAATATGAACCCAATGCTTAATTATAGCTCTTCCATCATTTTTCCCAAAAACTCAAAAATCGACCCCGGGCCCGCTGGGTTAAAACCCGATTTGGACCAAAATTAAATCACCCATTCACCCACGAGACCGAATATATAACTTGTTTTCAAATTCGACCCCAAAACGAGGTCTAAATCAAGAAAAATCAAAAAGCCCTAATTCTACCCAAATCCCTAATTTTCTACCCCTAATCATGTGTTTAGGCCTACAAATTCATTAGAAGTTGATGAAAATGGAAGAAAACGAGTTGGAGATTACTTACCCAAGAAGTTATGGAGAAAATGCTTCACAAAATCGCCCTAGAGCTTTGGAGAAGAAGGAACTTTGGAAATTTTGTAAAAATCCCGTAAGGGCTCTGTTTTGGGTTTTTAAAAATCACTGGGCGATTTAACTCAACGCGTTCGCGATCGACCTCTCGCGTTCGCGATGGGTCAGGCTGTTTTGCCTTCGCGTTCGCATACTGGAGCTCGCGTTCACGGAGAGTAATCTCCTGGAGCCTCGCGTTCGCGTGCATACGGACGCGTTCGCAAAGAACAATCTGATGACCCTTCCCCCTGTACCCTACGCGTTCGCGTTTGCTGAGTCGCGTTTGCTGAGTCGCGTTCACGAAGGTTACCCCCCCCCCCCCTTTAGCTTCGCGTTCGCGACTCCAGCTCCGCGTTCGCAAAGAAGAAACTTGGCACCTGGGAGATTTGCCTTACGCGTTCGCGAGAGTGCCCACACGAACGCGAAGAACAACCCTGGGCACTGACTGCAGAAAATCTGCAACATTTCCTAAGTTCAAAACTTCCGAAAACACACCCGAGCCCTCGGGGCTCCTAACCAAACACATATACTAACTCAACAACATCATACGAACTTATCTGTGCGATCAAATCGCCTAAATAACCTCAAAAACAAGGGATTAAATCTCAAAATCATGAATTTTCCCAAAACTTCATTAAGTTTCGAATTTAGAACTTTAAGTCCGAATCACGTCAAACGATGTCCGATTTTAACCAAACTTTACAGGAAGGACTTAAAACATATATGACCTGTATCGGGCGGCGGAACCAAAATACGGGCCCGATACCAACACGTTCTGATCAAATATCATTTCAATTTTCCTTAACAATTCCGGAAAAACAATTTCTTTTAAAAATTCATTTCTCGGGCTCGGGACCTCAAAATTCGATTCCGGGCACCCGAGTCCCATATTTTCCTACGGACCCTCCGGGACCGTCAAATCACGGCTCCGGATCCGTTTACCCAAAATGTTGACCAAAGTCAAATTTATTCATTTTAACTTCAAAACTTAGCATTTTTCACATAATTTCATATTTAAGCTTTCCGGCTACGCGCCCGGACTGCGCATGCAAATCGAGGCGACTCTAAATGAGGTTTTTAAGGCCTCGGAAGCACAGAATTAATTAAAAACAGGTGATGACCCCTTTGGATCGTCACATTCTCCACCTCTAAAACAACTGTTCGTCCTCGAACGGACAGAAGAAGGAAGTACCTGAGTCGGGGAAAAGATGAGGATAACGGCTCCGCATATCGGACTCGGACTCCCAGGTCGAAGCCTCAGGAGGCTGACCTCTCCACTGAACACGAACAGAAGGGAAACTCTTGGATATCAACTGACGAACCTGTCGATCTAGAATAGCTAATGGCTCCTCCTCATAAGACAAGTCCTTGTCCAACTAGAAAGTGCTGAAATCTAACACGTGGGCTGGATCGCCGTGATACCTCCGAAGCATGGACACATGAAATACTGGATGCACGGCTGATAAGCTCGGCGGCAAGGCAAGTCTGTAAGCCACCTCTCCCACTCGATCAAGAATCTCAAACGGACCAATGAACCTAGGGCTAAGCTTGCCCTTCTTCCCAAATCTCATTACGCCCTTCATAGGCGACACTCGGAGCAATACCCGCTCACCAACCATAAAAGCCACATCCCGAACCTTGCGGTCTGCATAGCTCTTTTGCCTGACTGAGCTGAACGAAGCCTATCCTGAATGATCCTGACCTTGTCCAAGGCCTCCTGAACCAGATCCGTACCCAACAATCGAGCCTCTCCCGGATCAAACCATCCAACCGGAGACCGACACCTCCTACCATATAAAGCCTCATAAGGAGCCATCTGGATGCTCGACTGGTAGCTGTTGTTGTAGGCAAACTTTGCTAAAGGCAAAAATTGATCCCACGAGCCTCCAAAGTCAATAACACAAGCTCGGAGCATATCCTCCAAAATCTGAATAGTCCGCTCCGACTGACCGTCCGTCTAGGGATGAAATTATGTGCTCAACTCAACTCGTGTGCCCAACTCTTGCTGAACTGCTCTCCAGAAACGCGAGGTAAACTGCATACCCTGGTCCGAGATGATAGATACGGGCACACCATGAAGACGAACAATCTCCCAAATGTAGATCTCAGCTAACCTCTCAGAAGAATAGGAGACTGCCATAGGAATGAAATGCGCTGACTTGGTCAGCCTATCAACAATGACCCATACTGCGTCGAACTTCTTCGAGAGTCAGCGGAAGTCCAGTAACAAAATCCATAGTGATCCGCTCCCACTTCCACTCGGGAAGCTCAATCCTCTGAAATAAACCACCAGGCCTCTGATGCTCGTACTTAACCTGCTATTTGGGCAAAAATAAGAATAAAAGAGAAAAAAATAAGAAAATAAGAAAAGAGAAAAGGAGAAAATTCAAACAACGAGCCACATATGCTACGATATCCTTCTTCATTCTACGCCACCAATAATGCTGCCGCAGATGTTGATACATCTTCGCGGCGCCCGGATGAATAGAGTACCGGGAGCTATGGGCCTCCTCCAAAATCAACTCTCGGAGCCCATCCACATTGGGCACACATACTCGGCCCTGCAATCTCAAAACTCCATCATCATCTAAGGTAACTTGCCTGGCACCTTCGCGCTGCACCGTGTCTCTAAAGACACACAAATGGGGATCATCATACTGCCGATCACGGATACGCTCCAATAACGAAGAACGAGCGACCGTGCAAGCTAACACACGACTGGGCTCAGAAACATCCAGTCTCACGAACTGATTGGCCAAAGCCTAAACATCCAAAGCAAGCGGCCTCTCACCGACCGGAATATTAGCAAGACTGCCCATACTGGCTGACTTCCTACTCAAAGCTTCGGCCACCACATTGGCCTTTCCCGGATGATATAAAATGGTGATATCATAATCCTTCAACAACTCCAACCACCTCCTCTGCCTCAAATTCAACTCCTTTTACTCGAACAAGTACTAGAGACTCTTGTGATTCGTGAACACCTCGCATGCCACGCCATATAGATAATGCCTCCAAATCTTCAATGCGTGAACTATGGCTGCCAACTCCAAATTATGAACTGGATAGTTCTTCTCATGAATCTTCAACTGCCTCAAAGCATAGGTGATGACTTTGCCATCCTGCATCAACACTGCTCCAAGCCCAACACGGGAAGCATCACAATAGATTGTATAAGGCCCTAAACCCATGGGCAAAACTAACACCGGTGTCGTAGTCAGAGCTGTCTTGAGCTTCTGAAAGCTCACCTCACACTCATCCGACCATCTGAACTGGGCACCCTTCTGGGTCAATCTGGTCATCGGGGCTGCAATAGATGAAAATCCCTCCACGAAC
>NW_017675741.1:23266-26570 GCF_001879085.1 Nicotiana attenuata
CAATTAAGCAATGGGAGATACAACAAAATCAAATATTACGCAATATAAAGACTCACGGTCAATGCTAGACACCAATGTATAGATACTCGTCACCATGCCTATACATCGCACTCGACATTTAGCAAGTACCAAATAAGACTCAACACCTATTCCCTCAAGCTAAGGTTAGACCAAACACTTACCTCAAACTTCCACGGCCAAGTCAATCCACAACAACCGCTTTCCCTCTCGAATTCGGCTCCAAATCAATCAAATCTATACAACAATGACTTCATAACATCAATATAGGCTAAATAAATCAAACCCAATGCCTAATTATAGATTTTCCATCATTCTTCCCAAAATCCCGAAAATCGACCCCGGGCCCGCTTGGTCAAAATACGAGGTTCGGACCAAATTCATATCACTCATTCCCCCACGGGCCCGAATATATAATTTGTTTCCAAATTCGACCCCAAACGAGGTCTAAATCAAGAAAAGGTAAAAAGCCCTAACTCTACCCATTTCCCCTAATTTCTACCCTAAATTACATGATTTAGGCTTAGGAATTCAATAGATATTGATGGAAAACGAAGAAAACGAGTTGAAATTTACTAACCCAAGAAGTGTTGATGAAAGAGAGCTTCAATGGACGCCCAAGGACCTTGGAGAAGAAGGAGTTCGTGATATGATATGAAAATCCCGTCACTGTTCTGTTTTGGAATTAAAATATAACTGGGCGAAATTGCCCTTTGCGTTCGTGGAAGGAGGGTCGCGTTTGCGAAGGGTAAACTTGGCAGG
This sequence comes from Nicotiana attenuata, assembly GCF_001879085.1. Taxonomy (NCBI): domain Eukaryota; kingdom Viridiplantae; phylum Streptophyta; class Magnoliopsida; order Solanales; family Solanaceae; genus Nicotiana; species Nicotiana attenuata. The sequence continues at coordinate 24,047 of NW_017675741.1, forward strand.
GCATCGCGAACGCGGAAAGGGAAACGCGAAAGCGTAGAAGGAAATGCTGGGGGTTCAGGAATTGGTCTATGCGAACGCGTGGGTACTGATGCGAACGCGAAGAAGGGACTTACAAAGCTACGCGAACGCGAAGACATTATTGCGAACGCGAAGAGTAAAATTAGGCTAAGTCCCTCATGGCCAGGTAACTCTATGCGAACGCGAGGTCAAGGTGCGAACGCGATGAAGGAAAAGTCTAAAGCCTCGCGAACGCGGAAGAGGCATCGCAAACGCGAAGAAGAAGTTGCCTGCAACAGCTGAAGCCAATTTCTGCAATTTTTCCTAAGTTCGAAATCACTCCGAAACACTCCCGAGCCCTCGGGGCTCCTAACCAATCACATGAACTAACTCAAAAACATCATGCCAACTTAACCGTGCGATCAAATCGCCAAAATAACATAAAAAACAACGAATCAAACCTCAAAATCACAAGTTTTTCCTAAAACTTCATTAACTTTCAAATTTAGAACTTATAGTCCGAAACACGTCAAACGACGTCCGATTTCAACCAAACTTTACAAAAATATCTTAAATCACATATACGACCTGTACCGAGCGCCGGAACAAAAATACGGGCCCGATACCAACACGTTCTGATCGATTTTCATTACAATTTTTCCTTAACAATTTCAGAAAAACAATTTTACTCAAAAATTCATTTCTCGGGCTTGGGACCTCGGAATTCGATTTCGGGCATACGCCCAAGTCCCATATTTTCCTACGGACCCTACGGGACCGTCAAATCACGGGTCCGGGTCCGTTTATCCAAAATGTTGACCAAAGTCAAATTTATTTATTTTAACATCAAAATTTAGCATTTTTCATACAATTTCATATTTAAGCTTTCCGGCTACGCGCCCGGACTGCGCACGCAAATTGAGGCAACTAAAAATGAGGTTTTCAAGGCCTCGGAAGCACGGAATGGGTAAGAAAACAGGTGATGACCCTTTGGGTCGTCACGTTCTCCACCTCTAAAACAACCGTTCGTCCTCGAACGGACAGAAGAAGGAAGTACCTGAGTCGGGGAAAAGATGAGGATAACGGCTCCGCATATCGGACTCGGACTCCCAGGTCGATGCCTCAGGAGGCTGACCTCTCCACTGAACACGAACAGAAGGAAAACTCTTCGACCTCAACTGACGAACCTGCCGGTCTAGAATAGCCACCGGCTCCTCCTCATAAGACAAGTCCTTGTCCAACTGGACAGTGCTGAAATCTAACACGTGGGCTGGATCGCCGTGGTACCTCCGAAGCATGGACACGTAAAACACTGGATGCACGGCTGATAAACTCGGCGGCAAGGCCAAGTCTCGTAAGCCACCTCTCCCACTCGATCAAGAATCTCAAACGGACCAATGAACCTAGGGCTAAGCTTGCCCTTCTTCCCAAATCTCATCACGCCTTTCATAGGCGACACTCGGAGCAATACCTGCTCACCAACCATAAAAGCCACATCCCGAACCTTGCGGTCTGCATAGCTCTTTTGCCTGGACTGAGCTGAACGAAGCCTATCCTGAATGATCCTGAACTTGTCCAAGGCCTCCTGAACCAGATCCGTACCCAACAACCGAGTCTCTCCCGGCTCAAACCATCCAACCGGAGACCGACATCGCATACCATATAAGGCCTCATAAGGAGCCATCTGGATGCTCGACTGGTAGCTGTTATTGTAGGCAAACTCCGCTAAAGGCAAGAACTGATCCCACGAACCTCCAAAGTCAATAACACAAGCTCGGAGCATATCCTCCAAAATCTGAATAGTCCGCTCGGACTGACCGTCCGTCTGGGGATGAAATGATGTGCTCAACTCAACCCGTGTGCCCAACTCTAGCTGAACCGCTCTCCAGAAGCGCGAGGTAAAATGCGTACCCCGGTTCGAAATGATAGATACAGGCACACCATGAAAGCGAACAATCTCCCGAATATAGATCTCAGCTAACCTCTCAGAATGATAGGAGACTGCCACAGGAATGAAATGTGCTGACTTGGTCAGCCTATCAACAATGACCCATACTGCGTCGAACTTCTTCCGAGTCAGCGGAAGTCCGGTAACAAAGTCCATAGTGATCCGCTCCCACTTCCACTCGGGAAGCTCAATCCTCTGAAATAAACCACCAGGGCTCTGATGCTCGTACTTAACCTGCTGAGAATTAAAACAACGAGCCACATATGCTACGATATCCTTCTTCATTCTACGCCACCAATAATGCTGCCGCAAATCCTGATACATCTTCGCGGCGCCCGAATGAATAGAGTACCGGGAGCTATGGGCCTTCTCCAAAATCAACTCTCGAAGCCCATCCACATTAGGCACACATACTCGACCCTGCAATCTCAAAACTCCATCATCGTCTAAGGTAACACGCCTGGCACCTCCGCGCTGCACCGTGTATCTAACGGACACACAAAACTGGAGATCGATCATACTGCCGACTCACGGACTAACACTCCAAATAAAGTGTAGGAACGAAGCGACAGTGCAAGC
>NW_017675741.1:29599-51820 GCF_001879085.1 Nicotiana attenuata
GGCTTGAAAGAATTTAATCTGAAAAGGGATTTTTACATACCTATACACTAGTGAAAACCTTATTACCCTCCCTACTCAAGTTTCAATTTAATTGCTTCCTATATACAAATTTACCAATTATATATACTTTAGAAATTAAATGAGTATCCCTTTATATTAGGAATCAATTATTTCTCATCCTTATTCTCTCCCTAATGCTCTCTCTCTCTCTCTCTCTCTCTCTCTCTCTCTCTCTCTCTCTCCTGCGCTCTTTCTCTCTCTACGTGTCACAACCCGGATTTCCCACCCTCGGGGGTCGTGATGGCACCTACTCGTAGAAGCTAGGCAAGCCACAATTCATAAACTCCTAACTCCTTTATTTTAAATCCTTTTATCAATCATAACAACGAGCGTTGAATATTTAAATAACAACGGAAATATGAAATTAAAGCGGAAGACTTAAATTAAATAAACTGAACAATAATGCGGAAATCATAATATGCCTCTACCCAAGAACTGGTGTCAAAACATCCACGGACTACTAAGAGTACTAAATACAATCGTTTGAAAAAAAAATAACATTGTTTGTCTCGAAAACATGAGATAACAGACTGAAATATAAGATAGAGGAGACGCCGGGCCTGCGGACGCCTGCAAGGCTACCTCGGTGTGTCGGTGGACTGAAGGCTGACTCCCGAGCTACTGTTGTTGTCCGGTACCTGGATCTGTGCAAAAGAGCACAGAGTGTAGTATCAGCACAACCGACCCCATGTGCTGGTAAGTGCATAGCCTAACCTCGGCGAAGTAGTGACGAGGCTAGACCGGACTACCACATAAACCTGTGCAGTTATATATACATATACAGCGGAATCGAGATACAGAGATAGCTAATCAATATGGGAGGGGAAGCATGCTATGGGGGAAATAACAATTCCAAGTAAAAGTCAACCAGTAAAGAAGGAAACTACACAACTCAGACATCAATAAAGAATCAGAAAGCAGCAAGTGCACGGCATCACCCTTCGTGCTTTTACTCTCATCCTCACCAAGCAATGATATAATAAAACATGCACGGCATCACCCTTCGTGCTTTTACTCTCTTTCCTCACATATAATCAATAGAATCGGCACGGAATGGTACATCGTGCGGCACAGCATCACCCTTCGTGCTTTACACTCTTTCCTCACAAATAACAAACAATGCACGGCATCACCCTTCGTGCTTTAACACTCTTCCTCACCGAAACAACAATCACAAGCAAGGGGCGAGGGAATAAACAAGATAATAATAGGAATCCCGGCAAGGGAAGACAATTTAACAATTAAATCCCGGCAAGGGAACAATATCAATAATCTCAACGTCCCGGCAAGGGAAAATAATCAATAAGCAACAATATCCCAGCAAAGGAACAATTTAAATACTCTTTCTCTTTCTTTCACTTTTATTTCATATCTCACTTTACCACTTGACCCAATGCTCCAAAGGGTTCAATCATTTCATATACTTTCACATTTGTAATATAACTTGAGCCAATGCTCCTCGATGTTCATAGGTCATAATTTCCTTTCACAACAAATAGGAATCATCACCAAGGCAAGAGGAATACAACGAAGTCAAGATATTCACAATTTAAAGACTCACGGTCATGCTAGACACCAACGTATAGATACTCGTCACCATGCCTATACGTCGTACTCGACAATTACCACATAGCAAATAGAACTCAACTCCTAATCCCTCAAGCTAAGGTTAGACCAAACACTTACCTCAAACTTCCACGGCCAATTCAATCCTCAATAACCGCTTTTCCTTTCGAATTCGGCTACAAATCAATTGTATCTATACAATAATGACTTCAATACATCAATAAATGCTAAACAATACGAACCCAATGCTTAATTATAGCTCTTCCATCATTTTTCCCAAAAACTCAAAAATCGACCCCGGGCCCGCTTGGTCAAAACCCCAGGTTCGGACCAAAATTAAATTGCCCATTCACCCACGAGCCCGAATATATAATTTGTTTTCAAATTCTACCCCAAAACGAGGTCTAAATCAAGAAAAATCAAAAAGCCCTAATTCTACCCAAATCCCTAATTTCTACCCTTAATCATGTGTTTTAGGCATAGAAATTCATTAGATGTTGATGAAAATGGAAGAAAATGAGTTGGAGATTACTTACCCAAGAAGTTATGGGGAGAAAATGCTTCACAATTGCCCTAGATCTTTGGAGAAGAAGGAAATTTGGAAATTTTGTAAAAATCCCGTAAGGGTTCTGTTTTGGGTTTTTAAAAATCACTAGGCGATTTAACTCTACGCGTTCGCGATCGACCTCTCGCGTTCGCGATGGGTCAGGCTGTTTAAGCCTTCGCGTTCGCGTACTGGGGCTCGCGTTCGCGGAGTGTAATCTCCTGGAGCCTCGCGTTCGCGTACATATGGACGCGTTCGCGAAGAACAATCTGATGACCCTTCCCCCTGTACCCTACGCGTTCGTGTTTGCTGAGTCGCGTTCACGAAGGTTACCCCCCTTTAGCTTCGCGTTCACGACTCCAGCTCCGCGTTCGCGAAGAAGAAACTTGGCACCAGGGAGATTTGCCTTACGCGTTCGCGAGAGTGCCCACGCGAACGCGAAGAACAAAATCCCTGGGCACTGACTGCAGAAAATCTGCAACATTTTCTAAGTTAAAAACTTCCGGAAACACCTCCGAAAACACACCCAAGCCCTCGGGGCTCCTAACCAAACACATATACTAACTCAACAACATCATACGAACTTATCCGTGCGATCAAATCGCCTAAATAACCTCAAAAACAAGGAATCAAACCTCAAAATCATGAATTTTCCCAAAACTTCATCAAGTTTCAAATTTAGAGCTTTAAGTCCGAATCACGTCAAACGACGTCCGATTTTAACCAAACTTTACAGGAAGTACTTAAAACATATATCAGACCTGTACCGGGCGCCGGAACCAAAATACGGGCCCGATACCAACACGTTCTGATCAAATATCATTTCAATTTTCCTTAACAATTTCAGAAAAACAATTTCTTTTAAAAATTCATTTCTCGGGCTCGGGACCTCGAAATTCGATTCCGGGCATACGCCCGAGTCCCATATTTTCCTACGGACCATCCGGGACCGTCAAGTCACGGGTCTGGATCCGTTTACCTAAAATATTGACCAAAGTCAAATTTATTCATTTTAACATCAAAACTTAGCATTTTTCACAGAATTTCATATTTAAGCTTTCCGGCTACGCGCCCGGACTGCAGCAAATTGAGGCGACTCTAAATGAGGTTTTCAAGGCCTCGGAAGCACAGAATTAATTAAAAACAGGTGATTACCCCTTTGGGTCGTACGTCTCTCTTTATCTCTCAATCCCTAATTCCAATAATTTAGAGCAAAGGAAAAGAGAGCAGCAATTCTACCATTGACAGCCATTAAAAAGTTTTGAATTCGAATTTGGGTTTTTCAAAAACATTATTCGTTTGAATTGGGTGTTGTTCCAAACAATTGGGAATTCTCTCTACGTCTCTCTCTATCTCTCAATCCTTAATTCCAGTAATGCAATGCAAAGGAAAGGAGAGCAGCAATTCCACCATTGACAGCCATTAAAAAGTTTTGAAGCTTTGAATTCGAATTTGGGTTTTTCTTTCTCTCTTCAACTACCAATCCTTCCTCTTCAACTCATTACTTCTCACCATGACTGAAAATCAAGGGACCTCGAGTGTTTCAAGTAACACCCCCATTGAGTCCTACCCGCTTAAAACACCGATGTTAGACTCCTCACTCAACACTACTACTAGCCAAAACCCTTGGGCAGAGTCACCCCCACACTCAGTCTTCTCTCCTACCCAATCAAGTTCTGGTTCTCATCGGAGCCGCAAAATCTTGACTCCTAAAAGGTTTGTGGCCACAAGCTCTCCTCCTGTCTCGCCGGAAAAACTGGGTGAAAAGGGTGCAGTTGACGAAGAGGAAAATCAGGAAATCTCCAGTCTTCCCATGGAAGAAGGCTCAAATGCAGACCAAACTGCTGGTTCTGAGAATGCTGACTCCATAAAGGCAATTCCTAATCTTGAGTCCACAGGTAACACTCCTCCTTCTCCTACGTTTTCCATGGATTCACAAGAGAAAGAAGCAATAGAAACATGCTATCTATAGATGGTGAAGGGGTTAATATCGAAGGAGGTGATGATGGGTCTGAGCCTTAGGGGAAGAGTCTAAGACCTTGGTAGAAGGTAGAGAGCTTGTGCTTGTTGAACAATCGGCACAGGACAATACTATTGGGGTACCTAATGAAAGACCTGATCCCTCCACGGAGGATCCAACTCAGGGGTCCTTTCAAGAACCCCAGGTCAGTACTGATCCTGCTTCCTCTCCTCATTTTTATGCTGAGCCTCTGGCAGTGATTATGCCTGAGATAAGACCTGCATCTGTCGCGCCCCCTTTTTTCCCCTTCGCGGGGGAAGTCAGGGTTTCGACATTCATGGGGGAAACAATCAAACAACTCGCTTCCTTTTGGGAATTGGGTATTTGAAGAGTCGCCACCTAACGGATTAAGGTGCGTTAGGGCACCTAGAGCGATTAACTCATGTAACCAGTTTGCATTACCAGAGATTAGGGTAAGGGCTCGAAATAACCTTAAGGGGAAGGTGTTAGGCACCCCTCGAGGTCCACAACGGTGTGTCCCGGCCAAACTTACTTTATGAATCAGTCGAGTAGCAAATAGACAGTCTAAGCACACATATGTAAAATAAGTAAGATTTTAACATATAATCAGTCTAAGCACATATATGTAAAAGAGATTCTTAAACAGATAAGCAGTCTAAGCACATATATATAAATGGGATAAAGGGGTCCTAAGTTGTTTATCCTATAGGATCATATCCATGCAATGCCCGGTAATTGTCACACCTCCTTTTTACACACCCGAAGGTGATATATAAGGGAGTTTTTCCAATTAAAGTGACATTATTCGAAATGGGATTATTTATTTATCAGAGTTGCCACTTGGGATAGTTTATTTGGTGTCCCAAGTCACCGGTTTATTTTGAATCCCAGATCGAGGAAAATTTCGACTTTCCTTTTGAAGTCTGCGAACCAGAAATTCTGAATAAGGAATTCTGTTAACCCGGGGGAAGGTGTTAGGCACCCCCGGATTCCATGGTTCTAGCACGGTCGCTTAAACTATTACAATTGGCCTATTATCCGATTTTAATACATGTTTTAGCCTATGGTACAATTTTAACTTTATAACCGCTCTTATTCATTTTAAAGAAGATTTAACGTCGTCTAAAACATGTCTTTGGACCGCTTCACATGAAATGCATCCGCGATCCAAAACACATTTTATTCAACGTTATTAAGATTTGGATTTGGGTCACATGAAATGCACACCCGAGTTTAGGAAGGTAATATTACTAAAATAACGCGCCTAAAGCAACTACGCGTTTGCAACTTTGCGAGGGCCACGAAAATTCGCTAAATGGCACACCTCGATTTCTAAGGATAAACTAGGCTAATTAAGCGAGGGCCATGGATTATTGGAGATTTTGATTAGAGAAACAGTGTGAGTTTATTAGTTAATAAGGAACAAACAGGTTCCAAATAGCCTAAGGAAAATCAATATAAGCCTACATTTGGACTCCTTGTTACTTCAGTTAATTCAAAGAGAAACCAAGCTGGCTAAACATTTGAGTAAAATAAAAGGCTGCTGTATTTTGATCAAAAGAGACATTTACCGCAAAAGACAAATCAAAATAAGTCACATATCCCTTATCAGATCATGATTCGAATGACATTTATATTAACAATTATTGTCTAGTCATAACTTTGTTACTTCAAAAGAGTATATCAAATGCTTATTTTCTGCAAACCAAATCCTACAATTAATAAAACTGTCTGCAACAATATCGTCTCACTTACCAAACAACAATTTGCACATTAGATCAAACCAACTACGTTTTTGGCAATTGCATTAACTCATGCTTTGTGTTTCCACTTTGAAATCCATAATGTACGTATATAATTGCAGCACATACAACAAATAAGAAATCAACTCCACTCTAGCTTTGCAGATTTTGAAATATTNTACTGGATCTTCCTGTAATCATGACATAATTGAAGAATAAATGAAATCATATGGAAATTAATGCATAAATCAGTAGGTTAAATCTGAATATATTTAAATGAAAACACTCAACCATCATGTGAGCACAGCAGGAGAAAGCATTTTAACATCACAGATTGAATAGGCATTTTAAACATCCAAATTTCTTCAGCAAATGACCTTCATTAGTCTAAATTTAGTCATGGAATCAACTAACAGTGATATATGGGCTTGCAACGTACCTCACTGCTGGAACAAAAACGAACAAGAAAAACCCAATAAAGGCTGAAGAACTAAGGCTGGAGCTCAGCCATGAATTCTACAGAAACAACAGCTTCAACTTCTTGAATCGGAATAGAAAGAATCAGTAATGGGGAAAAGCAAAAAGTTCAGCTATAGTCACAGCAAATCACCAGCAACAAACAACCCTTTTAAACTTCATTTGGCTTCAAGAGAACCTAGAACATTACCACAAATCAACGGAGAGACAACTCTTCAAAAATCGTCTGTTTTTTTTTTCGAGATTTCCTCTTTCGAATTTAGTTTTTTTTAAAAGAAGGAGAAGATGCGGCGCTCTCTTGCTGTGTGTATTTTTGGAGTTCAAAAATGGCAGTGTTTTCTTGGAGGAGGAAGAAGATTGGTGCTGCTGGGGTCTATCTTTTGGTTTCCAAATTGTCTTTTTATAGGTAGGGGTAGGTTAAAGGGTAATGGGTATTTGGGCAGGAAAATTGGGCTTGGGTTGGACAGATTTTGGGTGCCATTTATTTGGGCTGATTTTGGCTTTAAAATGGTCCAAGTTCCGAATTTAAACCCGATTAAATAAACTCCTTATTTCCTTTTCTTTTTCTTCTTTTTTTTTTATTAAAATCCTAGAAATTAAAATCCTACATTATCTAAAAATTTGAAATTAAACTAATTAACTAATTATAATAACTGCTTAATCCTAAATTAAAAGTGAAAAATCAATAAACAAAAATTAAAGACAAAAAATGTAAAAATGAGCTATTTTTTTGTGATTTTCAAATTTTTATAAAGCAAATGATTATGATTAATTCTAAAAATTTAAAAACAAATCCTAAATGCAATGCATGATATTTTTTGGTATTTTTCATGATTTAAATAAAACTTAAACATGCACAAAATGCAAACAATTAATAAAATTCTACAAAAATTCCTAAAAATGGCAAAAAATTTAAGAAAAGTCTATTCTCTTGGGATTTTATAGGAGTATTTCATATAGGGCAAAAATCACGTGCTTACAGTAATCACTCCTCAATGAGAGGGGCTACACGTAGCATTAGCGCACAGGTTATCATATCCTTTTACTACCCATTATCCCACCCCTTAGTGGTTATTGAGCGAGTTTTTATTAACGAACTCTAAGAGTGCTATTACCCGTCCCTTCCTTGTGGTCCTGGAGGAGCTTAGGACCTCTAAATCTGGACAGTTCTAGTCAAACCTAAGGTATTTAAAAGGCAAAAATCTAGGTGACAAACAAATAACATGTAAGACAAGCAAATAGGAAGAAAAATCAATTAAAACGCTCATGTTTACCTCCGCATATATATAGGCAAATAAACAGCACGTCTCAAACACAGATTCAGGTAATTTTAGAAAGAATCCTAGGACAGGATGTCTAGGTGACCATTAATACACAGATCTTGCAACAATATTTCAAAACTCAATGGCAGGGTCCTAATCAGTTTGCCTACTAATTTTAAACCTGTAAGACTTAAGCAGTTTATACACAATTAAAACGCAGTTTCCAGTTTTATATAAGAACATTAATCACCTAAGGCTTGCCTAGGCGTGGGGACTATGCGTAATCACAATTACAGGAACTGTTTGAACAGTTTAAGAAATTGTTCAACCTACAAACATGTTGTTCTAGGTGACACAGATTTTTAACAGGTGATTTGCACCAGTTTGTGTTTAGAAACATGACATCTATACGTGGGGCTGTTTTTTTTACCTTTTCATGGACAGTTATTTATTTTAATCGAAATAGACATGGTTCAAACGAATGCAAACAGAGTTCCTAGAAACATGGTATCTAATGCATGACAGTTTATTAAGGCAGGATTATTAACCTAGTAGCAGAATCTCTAAGGGAAAGTACTTGTGCAAAATTAAAGCATGGAATAGTGATATGTAGTATACTGAGGCATTAAGCGTGAAGCCCTAAAATAGAATATCTGATGCAGGTTTAACATGGTTTGAATGCAAATGAACACATCAGTCCTAGAACATGATTGCTGAATGCATATTTGCATAATGTAAAGCCTAGAAATATGATTTCTACCCAGCATTACCCATAAAATCATATAGCTACCCTCCCTTTTCACTAGCCACCCCAATATCTGTTTATTTTGGTGAATATTAGACTTGATTTTGGCTGAATTTCAAATTGAAACTCGAAGAAGACAAAGAAGACGACATGACATATATTGTACTGCAGAAATTGTAGTAAAGTTATAGTAAAATTGTAGAAAAATTGTATTTTGTTGTTTATATATACATATATATATATATATATATATATATATATATATATATATATATATATATATATATATATATTATTTAAATATTGTATGAAAGTTGAACAATATTGTATAAAAAGTGTATTTAAGTTGTATGATATTGTAGTTGTATATAACTGGGTAAAAATAATGTATGAAAATTGTAGATAAGTTATAGATACGTTGTATAATATATAATTCGTTGTATGAAATTTGTTTTTATTATGTATAAATCAAATACAAATATACAAAAGACATATTGTATAAAATTTGTATAAAAATTATATTAAAGTGGTATGATATTGTAGTTGTATATAACTGGGTAGAAATAATGTATGAAAGTTGTAGAAAAGTTGTAGATAAGTTGTATAATATATAATTAGTTGTATGAAATTTATTTTTACTATGTATAGATCAGATACAAAATATACAAAAGACATATTGTATAAATTTTGTATAAAAATTATATTTGTGTAATAAGGAATAGTTTCAAGAACAAAGAAGTGGTTGAATCTGTAGCCATTTTCGTCTATTTTCTTATAAAATTGAAACTTCTCTTTTGTGAACTTTAAAAGGGCGTATTGGTACTGACTTTTGGCTTGTTTATTTATAGAAAAAATATGAAGATGTGAACAGACTAATATATATATATATATATATATATATATATATATATATATATATATATATAGAGAGAGAGAGAGAGAGAGAGAGAGAGAGTTGCTCTGCCCCTGCACATCTCAAGTAAAGTATCTCTTGACACAGCATCAAGAGAAGCAGCTTATACCATTTGCTACCACATTGATAATTAACAGATGATACATACAAATATGTCCTCAAACTGGAAATCAACAATTTCTAATGAATAATTAGTTAATTTGTACTAAAATGATTACTAACCAAAAGTCAAGTATTCTTATAGAGAAAATGACGATGCATAATAAAGGACAAAACAACTGGATTGTATAAAATTTGAATAAAAATGACGAGGTCTGAGGGATTAGATTCTCTAAATCCCTATATATAAGTTCAATCTGGAGAGAAGAGGGGAGAGAGGAGAGAAAAAAAAGGAAAAGGGTGTAACTAAATTCCTTGATTGAAGGCACAAATAATGGATTGGGAGCCTTTTAAGGTGGATTGCATATATTTTGTAACTAAAATGTGTTTAGGTCAGGCAAATATCAATACATGGACATTTTTCGTAATAAGGTTTTAAATAGTGTATAGGAATGAAAAAATCCCATTGGAAAAGCCTCATTTGTGAAGATCCATATAGTTGATCTCACCTTGTTTAGGGCTAAGGCTTAGTTGTTTGTATTTGGTGATATTACACCCCATGAATCTAGAAACAAATTTTAAAAGGAAAAGTTTGCTATCCTATTATATGTCAATTTGGATACAAATTTTAAAAGGCAGATAATACCTTTTTATTTCACCTTTTTAAAAAGGAAAAGGAGAAAATGAAAAGGGGAATAAAGAGGAAAAGCAAGTGATATTTGGTCCTAAATTTTACAAGTCCGGAAAAAATAACAGGCAAGGAAATTTTCCAAATAAACCTAATTAGATATCATATTTTGTTTTTTTTTGTAGACCAAGATGGTGTCACTACACTATCGATTTTCTGTAATAGATTGCGAGAGACTGCTACACACTTATTCCTAGAATATGAAGTTGTCACGCCCCGAACTATGGCCTAGGCGTAACACGGCACTCGGTGCCAAACTGCATGCGACCGAGCGAACCAACTATATGGCTGGATCAACATGTGGTATAACTATGAGCTAGAGGTAAATGTAAATCATGATAGTCTGCTAAAAAGTCTGACTGAAATATCATAGATGCGGAAAAATACTGAAAGGTCTGCAAGTATAAACAAGTAGCCGACAAGGCTAACACATGAAAGCCTGCTAATATCTGACTGACTAGGTTATAGTCTACGAAGTGTGACGACCCAAAGGGTCATAACTTGTTTTCTCATTCATTCCGTGCTTTCGAGGCCTTGAAAACCTCATTTTTAGTCACCTCGATTTGTGTGCGCAGTCCGGGCGCGTAGCCGGAAAGCTTAAATATGAATTCTGTGTGAAAAATGCAAAACAAAAAGATGATATTAATATGATTAAAGTTGACTTTAGTCAACATTTTGGGTAAACGGACCCGGACCCGTGATTTGACGGTCCCGGAGGGTCTGTATAAAAATATGGGACTTGGGCATATGCCCGGAATCGAATTCCGAGATCCAAAGCCCGAGAAATGAATTTTTGTGTGAAATTGTTTTATGAAATTAATTAAGAAAAATGGAAAGGAAATTTGATCAGAAGACTATGGTATCGGGCTCGTATTTTGGTTCCGACGCCCGGTACAAGTCTTATATGTGGTTTAAGCGCTTTCTGTAAAGTTTGATTGAAATCGGACGTCGTTTGACGTGTTTCGGACTTAAAAACGAAAAATTTGTGTTTTATGAAAAGTTGGAAGAAAATCATGTGATTTGAGGCTTGATTCTATGTATATGATGTTATTTTGGCGATTTGATCGCACGAGTAAGTCCGTAAGATTTTTTTGAGGTTGTGTGCGTATTTGGTTTGGAGCCCCGAGGGCTCGGGTGAGTTTTGGATAGGTGTCGGATTGCATTTCTCATTTTTGGAAAATCTGGTATTTCTGCTTCTGTGATCTTCGCAATTGCAAAGATGAGCCTCGCAATTGCGAGCTCGCAATTGCGAGCTCGCAAATGCGAGCTTTGTGTCGCAAAAGCGAAGCCTGGGGTCTGGGCATGGGGTCGCAAATGCGACCCATTTGCTCGCAAATGCGATAGTGGACTGATCGCAAATGCGATCTTTTGATTCGCAAATGCGAAAACTGGCAGCCTAGTAAGGGTTCGCAAATGCGAACCCAGCTTCGCAATTCCCACATTTGGTCGGGGTTTGCAATTGCGAACCCCAGTTTGCAATTGTGACATCAGAGGCTCAGCAATTCCATACTTAGTCGAATTTTCAGTCATTTTTCACCCCACTTTCAAAAATACACTCCATAGGCAATTTTCCAAGAACACTTTCTTCTCCAAATCAATTGTAAGTCGATTTTTACTTAATTTCTTCAATCATCTACATCATTCATCATGTTTTCATCTTAAAATCAAGGATTTTCATGGGTAAAAATGGGGATTTTTGGTAGAACTAAGGTTTTCTTCAAATTGGGGATTTGGACCTCAATTTGAGGTCCGATTTCAAAGCTAATCATAGATATGAACTCGTGGGGGAATGGGTAACCGGGTTTTGGTTCGAACCTCGGATTTTGACCACGTGGGCCCGGGGGCATTTTGGGTATTTTTGAGTAAAACTTTGGGAAATTCATTTTCATGCATTCAAATTGATTCGATTAGCAATTGTTGATGCATTCAAGTAATTTGTGACTAGATTCGAGCGGTTTGGCGGTGAATTCGAAGGGTAAAGCTATACTAGAGGATTGAGTTGAGTTTGGAGCATTTGAGGTAAGTGTTTGGTTTAACCCTGGCTTGAGAAAATAAGAGTAGAGTCTTATTTGTTAATTGCTATTTGTCGAGTACGGTGTATAGGCATGGTGACGAGTATCTATACACTGGTGTCGAGCATGACCGTGAGTCATAATTTGATAAATTATCGAATTTGTAGTTGTTATTTATGAGGAATTGGTTGTAAATCTTTAACACTGAGCCAGTAATTGTTGAGCCTAAGTGTGGATTTAATTGTGTTGAGTAGAGATTGAACGAGTTTGGTTATAGCTGGATCTCCCTTGCCGGGATAGTTTATTATATTACATTGCTCCCTTGCCGGGATAGTTTATTATATTACATTGCTCCCTTGCCGGGATAGTTATTATGAAATGGGATCGTGTGGCACGCCGACCACGAGTTATTAGTAGTAATAGGATACGTGTGGTCTACGTCCGACACGTAGTATATNAGTTATTATGAAATGGGATCGTGTGGCACGCCGACCACGAGTTATTATGAAATGGGATCGTGTGGCACGCCGACCACGAGTTATTATGAAATGGGATCGTGTGGCACGTCGACCACGAGTTATTATGAAATGGGATCTTGTGGCACGCAGACCACGAGTTATTATGAAATGGGATCGTGTGGAACGCCGACCACGAGTTATTATGAAATGGGATCGTGTGGCACGCCGACCACGTGATATTATTGTAATGGGAGTGTGTGGTACGCCTACCACGTGATGAAAGGAAATGGGATCGTGTTGCACGCCCGCAATGAGAGGAAATTGAAATAAGTAAAAGTGGTTTGTTTTTCCTTTATTCTGTGTTAGAAGAAATCAGATGTAGTTCTCTTGTTATTCCGTTTATCTGTTTCCCCATAAGCATGTTTTTCCCATCCCAGCTTTAATTGCTTACTTTCCGCTATTATTTTGCTGTACTTGTACATATATAATTGCACAGGTTTATGTGGTGTCCAGTCTAGCCTCGTCACTACTTCGCCGGGGTTAGGCTAGACACTTACCACCACATGGGGTCGGTTGTGCTGATGCTACACTTCTGTGCAATTTTTGCACAAGTCCAGGTTTTGAGGAGCAGCAGCAGCATTAGTTCGGGAGCAGGCTTTCACTTTACGAGACCGAGGTAGCCTTGCAGGCGTCCGCAGGCCCGGCGTCTCTTCCTTATTTTCTCTTTTAGACTATTGCCTCCTTGTTTTCGAGACAGACAGCTTATATGTTTCTTCAGACCTTTGTATTTAGTAAATTCGTAGCAGTTCGTGAGTAATGTGACACCAAATCTTGGGTAGAGGCTATTGTTGACTATTCCGCGTTTTGATTCAGACTTATAATTTAGATATCCGCTATTATTATTATTAAATTCCATATTTCTTATTGATGCTATAGATTGTTAACAGATTTGTTTATTAATGATAAGGTAAATGAGTTGACTTGCCTAGCTACCACGAGTAGGCGCCATCACGATCCCGAGGGCGGGAAATTTGGGTCGTGACAAATTGGTATCAGAGCACTAGGTTACTTAGGTCTCTCTACTCACGGATAAACTCGGTAGAGTCTGAGGGATTGGTACGGAGACGTCTGTATTTATCCCCCAGAGGCTACGGAGTTAGGAAAACTTCACTTTCGTTCTTTCTTGTCGTGCAATTCTGTTTCTCAAATACTGATTGTCGTTCTACTATGTTCTTTCGCAGATGGCAAGAACACGTGCTTCCTCTTCTACCGCACAGCAGCCCGAGCCCCCAGCAGCAGCTCCTACGATGGGCAGAGGGCGAGGCCGAGGCCGGGGCAGAGCTCAGCCCCGAGCAGCAGTCCCATAGGTGGAGCCTCATGTTGATTATGATGAGGAGGTTCCAGCCCCAGCAGCTCCGGTGGGCCCAGCTCAGGTCCCAGAGGGGTTTATAGCCACCCCAGTTCTTCAGGACGCTTTGGTCAGATTGGTAGGCTTTGTGGAGAGCGTCACTAGAGCGGGTTTGCTTCCAGTAGCACCAGCCACCTCTCTGGCTGGAGGAGGAGTTCAAACTCCTGCTACACGTACTCCGGAGCAGGTAGCTCCCCAGGCTCAGGTTCCAGTGGCTCAACCAGCTGTGGCAGTTCGGCCGGGTATTGTGACTCAGACCGGTGATGGAGCGGCTATGTCCTCAGATGCTTTGTGGAGACTTGATAGGTTCTCCAAGCTCTTCACCACCACATTCAGCGGTACTTCTTCAGAGGATCCATAGGATTTCTTATTTAGCTTTCATGAGATCCTTCGGACTATGGGTATTGTGGAGACCAATGGGGTTGACTTCGCCACCTTTCGACTAGCAGGATCCGCCAAGACTTGGTGGAGAGACTATTGTTTATCCAGACCAGCAGGGTCGCCATCATTGACTTGGGACCAGTTTGCAGAGTTGTTTTTGGAGAAGTTTCTCCCAGTTACTCAGCGAGAGGCTCTTCGCAGGCAGTTCCAGCGCCTCCAGCAGGGCTCTATGACAGTCACTCAGTATGAGACCCGGTTCATTGATCTAGCTCGCCATGCTATTGTGATACTCCCCACCGAGAGAGAGAGGGTGCGGAGGTTTATTGATGGGTTGATTCAGCCGATCCGTCTCCAGATGGCTATGTGGGCCGGGAGTGAGATTTCTTTCCAGGAGGCGGCCAATGCGGCCCGTAGAGTTGAGATGGCCCTTGCACGGGGAGGTAGTCATGGGTCAGATAAGAGGCCCCGCCATGCAGGTAGATTCAGTGGTACCTCGTCTGGAGGTAGGGATTCTTATGGTAGAGGCCATCCTCCGAGGCCCTTTCAGTCAGCCCTACAAGTCTCGCATGGTACTTCAGAGGGTCGTGGTTCTCAGCCGCATTATTCTGACCAGCAGCTTCACAGTTCCCCGTCAGCACCGTAGGGTGGTTCTTCAGACTCTGAGGGACAGTCAGTTATATGCCAAGTTCTCCAAGTGTGAGTTCTTGTTGAGTTCGGTTGCATTTCTGGGTCACGTTATATCAGCAGAGGGTATTCAGGTGGACCCGAAGAAGATAGAGGCAGTCATGAACTGTCCTCGACCAGCATCAGCTACAGAGATTCGGAGTTTCTTGGGGTTAGCAGGCTACTATCGTGGGTTCGTGGAGGGGTTTTCATCTATTGCACCCCCGATGACCAGATTGACCCAGAAGGGTGCCCAATTTAGGTGGTCAGATGAGTGTAAGGCTAGCTTTCAGAAGCTCAAGTCAGCTCTAACTACGGCACCGGTATTGGTTTTGCCCACAGGTTCAGGGCCTTATATAGTTTATTGTGATGCTTCCCGTAATGGGCTTGGTGCAGTATTGATGCAGGATGGCAGAGTCATTGCTTATGCTTCGAGGCAGTTGAAGATCCACGAGAAGAATTGTCCGGTTCATCATCTAGTGTTGGCAGCCATTGTTCATGCTTTGAAGATTTGGAGGCATTACCTATATGGTGTGACGTGTGAGGTGTACACTGATCACAAGAGTCTTCAGTACTTGTTCAAGCAGAAGGAGTTGCACTTGAGGCAGAGGAGGTGGTTGGAGTTATTGAAAGATTATGATGTTTCTATTCTGTATCACCCGGGGAGAGCCAATGTGGTGGCCGATGCATTAAGTAGGAAGTACGCCAGCATGGGTAGTCTTGCTTATATTCCGGTCAGCCAGAGACCGCTTGCTTTGGATATTCAGGCCTTGGCCAATCGATTTGTGAGGTTGGACATTTCTGAGCCTAGCAGAGTGTTAGCTTGCACGGTCGCTCGTTCTTCATTATTGGAGCGTATCCGTGATCGGCAGTTTGATGATCCTCATTTGTGTGTCCTGAGAGACACGGTGCAGCGTGGAGGTGCCACGAGGATGACCTTAGATGATGATGTTATCTTGAGATTGCAGGGGCGAGTTTGTGTGCCCAATGTCGATGGGATTCGAGAGTTGATCTTAGCGGAGGCCCATAGTTCTCGGTATTCTATTCACCTGGGCGTCGCGAAGATGTATCAGGACTTGCGGCAGCATTATTGGTGGCGTAGGATGAAGAAAGATATTGTTGCATATGTGGCTCGATGTTTGAACTGTCAGCAGGTTAAGTATGAGCATCAGAGGCCTGGTGGTTTGTTTCAGAGGATTGAGCTTCCCGAGTGGAAGTGGGAAAGGATTACCATGGATTTCGTTACCGGACTTCCGTTGACTCGGAAGAAGTTCGATGCGATATGGGTTATTGTTGATAGGCTGACCAAGTCAGCACATTTCATTCCTGTGGCAGTCTCCTATTCATCCGAGAGGTTAGCTGAGATTTATATCCGGGAGATTGTTCGCCTTCATGGTGTGCCGGTATCTATCATTTCGGACCGGGGTACGCAGTTTACCTCGCGTTTCTGGGGTGCAGTTTAGAGAGAGTTGGGCACACGAGTTGAGTTGAGCACAGCGTTTCATCCTCAGACGGACGGTCAGTCCGAGCGGACTATTCAGATTTTGGAGGACATGCTCCGAGCTTGTGTTATCGACTTTGGAGGTTCGTGGGACCAGTTTTTGCCTTTAGCAGAGTTCGCCTACAACAACAGCTACCAGTCCAGCATCTAGATGGCTCCATATGAGGCGTTGTATGGTAGGCGATGTCGGTCTCCAGTGGGATGGTTTGAGCCGGGAGAGGCACGTTTATTGGGTACGGATTTAGTTCGGGAGGTCTTGGATAAGGTCAAGATCATTCAGGATAAGCTTCATTCGGCTCAGTCGCGACAAAAGAGTTATGCAGATCGTAAGGTTCGGGACGTAGCTTTCATGGTTGGTGAGCGGGTCTTGCTTCGAGTGTCGCCCATGAAGGGCGTGATGAGATGTGGGAAGAAGGGCAAGCTTAGCCCTAGGTTCTTTGGTCCCTTTGAGATCCTTGATCGAGTGGGAGAGGTGGCTTATAGACTTGCCTTGCCGCCTAGCTTGTCAGCCGTGCATCCAGTGTTTCATGTGTCCATGCTTCGGAGGTATCACGGCGATCCAGCCCACGTGTTAGATTTCAGCACTGTCCAGTTGGACCAGGATCTGTCTTATGAGGAGGAGCCGGTAGCTATTCTAGACCGACAGGTTCGACAGTTGAGGTCGAAGAGTTTTCCTTCAGTGCGAGTTCAGTGGAGAGGTCAGCCTCCTGAGGCATCGACCTGGGAGTCCGAGTCTGATATGCGGAGCCGTTATCCCCATCTATTTCCCGACTCAGGTACTTCTTTCATTTGTCCGTTCGAGGACGAACGGTTGTTTTAGAGGTGGAGAATGTGACGACCCAAAGGGTCATCACCTGTTTTCTCATTCATTCCGTGCTTCCGAGGCCTTGAAAACCTCATTTTTTAGTCACCTCGATTTGCGTGCGCAGTCCGGGCGCAAAGCCGGAAAGCTTAAATATGAATTTTGTGTGAAAAATGCCAAAAAAAAAAGATGATATTAATATGATTAATGTTGACTTTGGTAAACATTTTGGGTAAACGGACCCAGACCCATGATTTGACGGTCCCGAAGGGTCCGTAGAAAAATATGGGGCTTGGGCGTATGCCCGGAATCGAATTCTGAGATCCCAAGCCCGAGAAATAAATTTTTGTGTGAAATTGTTTTCTGAAATTAATTAAGGAAAATGGAAAGGAAATTTGATCAGAAGACTTTGGTATCGGGCTCGTATTTTGGTTCCGACGTCCGGTACAAGTCTTATATGTGGTTTAAGCGCTTTCTGTAAAGTTTGATTGAAATTGGACGTCGTTTGACGTGTTTCGGACTTAAAAACGAAAAATTTGCGTTTTATGAAAAGTTGGAAGAAAATCATGTGATTTGAGGCTTGATTCTATGTATATGATGTTATTTTGGCGATTTGATCGCACGAGTAAGTCCGTAGGATGTTTTTGAGGTTGTGTGCATATTTGGTTTGGAGCCCCGAGGGCTCGGGTGAGTTTTGGATAGGTGTCGGATTGCGTTTCTCATTTTTGGAAAATCTGGTATTTCTGCTTCTGTGATCTTCGCAATTGCGAAGATGAGCCTCGCAATTGCGAGCTCGCAAATGCGAGCTTTGTGTCGCAAAAGCAAAGCCTGGGGTCTGGGCATGTGGTCGCAAATGTGACCCATTTGCTCGCAAATGCGATAGTGGACTGATCGCAAATGCGATCTTTTGATTCGCAAATGCGAAAACTGGCAGCCTAGTAAGGGTTCGCAAATGCGAACCCAGCTTCGCAATTCCCACATTTGGTCGGGGTTCGCAGATGCGAACCCCAGTTCGCAATTGCGACATCAGAGGCTCAGCAATTCCATACTTAGTCGAATTTTCAGTCATTTTTCACCCCACTTTCAAAATACACTCCATGGGCGATTTTCCAAGAACACTTTCTTCTCCAAATCAATTGTAAGTCGATTTTTACTTAATTTCTTCAATCATCTACATCATTCATCATGTTTTCATCTTAAAATCAAGGATTTTCATGGGTAAAAATGGAGATTTTGGTAGAACTTAGGTTTTCATCAAATTGGGGATTTGGACCTCAATTTGAGGTCCGATTTCAAAACTAATCATAGATATGAACTCGTAGGGGAATGGGTAACCGGGTTTTGGTTCGAACCTCGGGTTTTGACCACGTGGGCCCGGGGGCAATTTGGGAATTTTTGAGTAAAACTTTGGAAAATTCATTTTCATTCATTCAAATTGATTCGATTAGCAATTGTTGATACATTCAAGTAATTTGTGACTAGATTCGAGCGGTTTGGCGGTGAATTCAAGGGGTAAAGCTATACTAGAGGCTTGAGTTGAGTTTGGAGCATTTGAGGTAAGTGTTTGGTTTAACCCTAGCTTGAGAAAATAGGAGTAAAGTCTTATTTGTTAATTGCTATTTGTCGAGTACGGTGTATAGGCATGGTGACGAGTATCTATACACTGGTGTCGAGCATGACCGTGAGTCATAATTTGATAAATTATCGAATTTGTAGTTGTTATTTATGAGGAATTGGTTGTAAATCTTTAACACTGAGCCAGTAATTGTTGAGCCTAAGTGTGGATTTAATTGTGTTGAGTAGAGATTGAACGAGTTTGGTTATAGCTGGATCTCCCTTGCCGGGATAGATTATTATATTACATTGCTCCCTTGCCGGGATAGTTTATTATATTACATTGCTCCCTTGCCGGGATAGTTATTATGAAATGGGATCGTGTGGCACGCCGACCACGAGTTATTATGAAATGGGATCGTGTGGCACGCCGACCACGAGTTATTATGAAATGGGATCGTGTGGCACGCCGACCACGAGTTATTATGAAATGGGATCGTGTGGCACGCCGACCACGAGTTATTATGAAATGGGATCGTGTGGCACGCCGACCACGAGTTATTATGAAATGGGATCGTGTGGCACGCCGACCACGAGTTATTATGAAATGGGATCGCGTGGCACGCCGACCACGAGTTATTATGAAATGGGATCGTGTGGCACGCCGACCACGAGTTATTATGAAATGGGATCGTGTGGCACGCCGACCACGTGATATTATTGTAATGGGAGTGTGTGGTACGCCTACCACGTGATGAAAGGAAATGGGATCGTGTTGCACGCCTGCAATGAGAGGAAATTGAAATAAGTAAAAGTGGTTTGTTTTTCCTTTATTCTGTGTTAGAAGAAATCAGATGTAGTTCTCTTGTTATTTCGTTTATCTGCTTCCCCATAAGCATGTGTTCCCCATCCCAGCTTTAATTGCTTACTTTCCGCTATTATTTTGCTTTACTTGTACATATATAATTGCACAGGTTTATGTGGTGTCCAATCTAGCCTCGTCACTACTTCGACGGGGTTAGGCTAGACACATACCAGCACATGGGGTCGGTTGTGCTGATGCTACACTTCTGTGCAATTTTTGCACAAGTCCAGGTTTTGAGGAGCAGCAGCAGCATTAGTTCGGGAGCAGGCTTTCACTTTACGAGACCGAGGTAGCCTTGCAGGCATTCACAGGCCCGACGTCTCTTTCTTATTTTCTCTTTTAGACTGTTGCCTCCTTGTTTTCGAGACAGACAGCTTATATGTTTCTTCAGACCTTTGTATTTAGTAAATTCGTAGCAGTTCGTGAGTAATGTGACACCTAATCTTGGGTAGAGGCTATTGTTGACTATTCCGCGTTTTGATTCAGACTTAAAAATTAGATTTTCGCTATTATTATTATTATTAAATTCCATATTTCTTATTGATGCTATAGATTGTTAACAGATTTGTTTATTAATGATAAGGTAAATGAGTTGGCTTGCCTAGCTACCACGAGTAGGCGCCATCACGATCCCGAGGGCGTGAAATTTGGGTCGTGACACGAAGTCTCTAAAACTGAAAACGCCAACTGTTTACCGGGACAAGGTCCCCGGTATACCTTATTAACTGAAATACTATAATGACTAAAACAAAAGAGAGATCAGGCCCCGAAAGACTGGGGCTCACCAATAGCTGATACGAGATGTCCTAGCAAGCTGAATCGTCGACCTGTAAATCGTTACCTGCATCGCGAGATACAGACCCCGGGCAAAAGGGGCGTAAGTACATTTGAATTGTACTGGTTGTAAAATAGCTGAACAAAAGAACTGTAAATACTGAAACTAAAACTGAACCGCTAGCTGATAAACTGATAACTGAACAAGGAAGTAAGGATGTGAATACTCCCTCTTCTGAATGATGAACAACCTGTTATTTGAATATTAAACTGCGGCCTCAAGCCCTATATATATATATATATGTGTGTGTGTGTGTGTGTGTGTGTGTGTGTGTGTGCATGTGTGTGTGCATGCGCACAACTGCGGCCTCGGGCCCAAGTATACGTATACATAACTACGGCCTCAGGCCCAAAGATGCATAAAGCATAAACTGCGGCCTCAGGCCCAAATACAGGTGTTCAACATTCAAGAACATAAAATCAGGAACTGAGAATCAAATTACAATACATGATACTGAAATAATGAGTCATACTGGGTTACATGATATTGGATTAGTGAATAGGATTAGACTGAGATGAGTATTCATAACAAATTGATTTGTCATAACTGAAACTCATAGAATATCGAATGATTATGAGACTATGCCCTCTAGAGAATAGAAGTCCTACTACTGATCAGGGAACTAAGGCATAGTTCCTTTCTGAGGAGACTGCTAATGATCATAATGAATGGGACGTAGGGAGAATCATAGACATTCCCAAACGTAAAGAGTTAGCCTTACATACCTTAACTTCCTGCTCTTGAGCGTAATACAACGTTTGTCAATCCTTTCAACTTTAATCTATAGCAATACAAGTCAAAGGGATTCCACATTAGCTATAATGCTCACTGATTTTAAACCTGTAAGACTTAAGTAGTTTATACACAATTAAAACGCAGTTTCCAGTTTTATATAAGGACACTAATTACCTAAGGCTTGCCTAGGCGTGGGGACTATGCGTAATCACAATTACAGGAACTGTTTGAACAGTTTAAGAAATTGTTCAACCTACAAACATGTTGTTCTAGGTGACATAGATTTTTAACAGGTGATTTGCACCAGTTTGTGTTTAGAAACATGACATCTATACGTGGGGCTGTTTTTTTACCTTTTCATGGACAGTTATTTATTTTAATCCAAATAGACATGGTTCAAACGAATGCAAACAGAGTTCCTAGAAACATGGTATCTAATGCATGACAGTTTATTATGGCAGGATTATTAACCTAGTAGCAGAATCTCTAAGTGAAAGTACTTGTGCAAAATTAAAGCATGGAATAGTGATATGTAGTATACTGAGGCATTAAGCGTGAAACCCTAAAATAGGATATCTAATGCAGGTTTAACATGGTTTGAATGCAATGAACACATCAGTCCTAGAACATGATTGCTGAATGCATATTTGCATAATGTAAAGCCTAGAAACATGGTTTCTACCCAGCATTACCCATAAGATCATATAGCTACCCTCCCTTTTCACTAGTCACCCCAATATCTGTTTATTTTGGTGAATATTAGACTTGATTTTGGCTGAATTTCAAATTGAAACTCGAAGAAGACAAAGAAGAAGACATGACATATATTGTATTGCAGAAATTGTAGTAAAGTTGTAGTAAAATTGTAGAAAAATTGTATTTTGTTTTATATATATATATATATATATATATATATATATATATATATAT
>NW_017675741.1:52438-55308 GCF_001879085.1 Nicotiana attenuata
ACCAAAAAGTCAAGTATTCTTATAGAGAAAAATGACGATGCATAATAAAAGGCAAAAAAAACTGGATTGTATAAAATTTGAATAAAAATGACGAGGTCTGAGGGATTAGATTCTCTAAATCCCTATATATAAGTTCAATCTGGAGAGAAGAGGGGAGAGAGGAGAGAAAAAAAAGGAAAATGGTGTAACTAAATCCCTTGATTGAAGGCACAAATAATGGATTGGGAGCCTTTTAAGGAGGATTGCATATATTTTGTAACTAATGTGTTTAGGTCGGGCAAATATCAATACATGGACATTTTTCGTAATAAGGTTTCAAATAGTGTATAGGAATAAAAAAATCCCATTGAAAAAGCCTCATTTGTGAAGATCCATATAGTTGATGTCACCTTGTTTAGGGCTAAGGCTTAGTTGTTTGTATTTGGTGATATTACACCCCATGAATCTAGAAATAAATTTTAAAAGGAAAAGTTTGCTATCCTATTATATGTCAATTTGGATACAAATTTTAAAAGGCAGATAATACCTTTTTATTTCACCTTTTTAAAGAGGAAAAAGGAGAAAATGAAAAGGGGAATAAAGAGGAAAAGCAAGTGATATTTGGTAGGGGTGTGCATTCGATTTATCGATTCGATTTTGACCCTTATCGATAATTACTTATCGATTATCGATTTGTACATATGCTTATCGTTATCGTTTCAATAAGGTTTCGATTTTTTCGATTTCGATTTATCGATTTTGGGGGCTTATCGATTCGGTTATCGATTACACCAATAAGAAAATTTGCGGGATTCCACGGAAAGTATATCGCTATAAACGCGCCTAACTAATATGGACAAAAAGAAGCTAAAATAAGACGAACACCATTTATAATATAAAAATTGTGTCAACAAGCACATGCAACAAAGCTAAAGTAAGGGATCAAATGTATGCCACCAACACTCCACTGGTATAAAAAAAATAAAACAAAACAAAACACATCATCACGGCTAATTCTGTTTTCCATTAATTTGAACTTCATTCCCTTGATCTTTAAATATGATCATTCCTTAAATGTGGTAGAGGAAATAATAGGGTAAGGGACCTAGGGTAAAGGAAAGGGTATAGATTAGGGAAAATAATATTGTATAGCCGCTTTCAAAATAGTAGCGGAATATATATATATACATTCTGTATGTTATTAATCTACACAAATAGGTAATTACTCATTTAACAAGTGTCTACAGTCTAGGGGTGTGCATTCGATTTATCGATTCGATTTTGACCCTTATCGATAATTACTTATCGATTATCGATTTGTACATATGCTTATCATTATCATTTCAATAAGGTTTCGATTTTTTCGATTTCGATTTCGATAACAAATAATCGATTCGATTTATCAATAAACCGATTCGAATGCACACCCCTAATATTTGGTCCTAAATTTTACAAGTCCGGAAAAAATAACAGGCAAGGAAATTTTCCAAATAAACCTAATTAGATATCATATTTTTTTTTGTAGACCAAGATGGTGTCACTACACTATCGATTTTCTGTAATAGATTGCGAGAGACTGCTACACACTTATTCCTAGAATATGAAGATGTCACGCCCCGAACTATGGCCTGGGCGTAACACGGCACTCGGTGCCTGACTGCATGCGACCGAGCGAACCAACTGTTGTCACGACCCAATTCCCATACCCGGTCGTGATGGTGCCTCTCGTGAAGACAAGGCCAGCCAACTTACCCAAATCATTTCTTTAACAGTTACTAAACATAAGTGAATAGAATAATACACTTTAACGGCCATAATAATCAGTATTTTCAACCCCACATAACCCGACTGGGGTGTCACAAGTCACGAGCATCTAAGAAGCAGGAACACAACTACAGGGTCATATATATATAAAATGAAATCTGGAATCCAAAAGATGAAGTCCGGTGCCGCGAACGCTGGCAGTCACCTTGCTCAACTACATTAGTATTACCTTCAGTCCGCTAATCACCCGCTACCGGGTGAACAATACCTGCAACTGCACGCGAGGTACAGGGAGTAAAGTGAGTACTTCCAACTCAGTGAGTAATAAACATATATAATGGCTGAAAGTAAGAAATTCCGAAATATTACAATATAAAGCTATAATCAGCGATTCAGCACATAAAACGGTGGAACAACAACAATACCAGGACAAGTAAGACAAATAGGTATAAATGCATGAATGCAATGCAATGCACATGACCGCTGCAGCGCGCAGCCCGATCCATTTGGGTACCCGCGCTCACTGTGGGGGTTCAGACTCCGGAGGGGCTCCTACAGCCCAAGCGCAATATCATCGTAGCATTCGCTGCGACGTGCAGCCCGATCCACACTCAGTCCATATATATATATGCATGCAAGCCACTCGGGCACAGTCAAATTGTTCATTTTTAGTTTCAATTACTAGGAATTATAGAGCTAATTGTTTAAACCTTTATTTATTTACTAAACATTTCAAGGCAGTGTCTAACTCAGGACTGATATCATGAAATATGCTAAGCATCATGGAAGCAGTGATAAGGATCCCTGAAGGATGCAAATGATAGGTACAAAGGCCCAAACATATTCATAAAATCCAAGTAGGATGATTACCAAACAATTTCTAGTCAAGAACACAGTACGAACATCAATCGGAACGGACTAGGTCAAAATCCCCAGTCACAATCGACCCCGCACTCGTCATAGAGTACGTGTCTTGCCTCAATATAGCGTCACAATGTGATATACCGGGGTTTCAAACCCTCAGGTCATCATCTACATCTATTACTCACCTCAAGCCGGCCACAAGTCTAGCTCGCTATGCCTTGCCTTTCGAATCAACCTCTTCGCACGCCGAATCTGATTAAAAC
>NW_017675741.1:58706-60783 GCF_001879085.1 Nicotiana attenuata
TTATCAGTTTACATCACCTTGCCCTTTTACTGAACATATACCCCCCGTCGAATCACTATGGTTGGCAATACCATTTTCCTTAATCATTTGAAGATCGATTCTTTAATCACCTGCAGCTGCCCGTGCTGCTTAAGAATTTAATGACTTTCCATTATGAACAGAACCGTAACCTTACACACACAAATCCCAATCCTCCACCACATATCGCATATACCATACCACACTAGTATAACATGAGAACTCCATCTCCCTTCCTAACCACAAACATCTACGTACTCCACTAGTCAAGAACTCTCCATCAATCCCATCAAGAAGAGAAATCATTACACATTCCATGCTTCGCATGCCCATAGGCAATTTATACGTCTCTAAACCACGGTAAAACTTATCAAGAACTCTCCCCCAATTCCATTGCACAAGCTAAACTGCCAGGACTGAATCCTTCTACCCGAAACAAGCTAAGCAAGCTGTCAGAACTCAAGAGCCTTGCTGCACAATACCTGTAAAAGCCCATTACCTCGAACACATACGAAGAATTAATCACATCCTTACCATACCGATTCGGTCTACTATCAAGCTATTCCATCTATCTAATTTACCTTTTTGATTCATCATCCACTTGATATTTCTCCCTCGCTGTAGCATCACAATGCCTCAATCCAAGCTTACCACACGAGACTCGAACATAAGACCACACTGTCTAAGACCCATAGGCCACTGAATACTCTCTCAATTGTTTCCCAGAAATACCACATTCTAGAATACTTCACTCTGAGAACTTTCTGCGAATCTAAATTCGCTTCCTTTACTTTCCAGGTATCGAAACATAGGATCCCATGATCAACATAAAAATACCACAAGTCTTGACATTTTCTATTGAAAACACTGCCTTTAGTCACATACACCACCTTAAAACACCTGAGTGCTACATGTAGATTCTTGAACACATTAAAACCATTCTCGAGAGTCATTCTCTCTTATTCATCTGCAAATTACCTGATTTAACGAACAGAACCACTCGTGCTTTATTGACACTCCGATACCGTAAAATGAGACCCTCATCCCAATACAACCAAGCAACTTCCTACTCTATGCACCAAGCATTCTTTACCAACAACAACTCTAGTCATTCCGAAATTATCATACCCTATGGAACATAATATAACCTTTGTCGAAATTTTGCTTCACTCGCCCATCCTCGGCTCAATTTCTGCAACTAGAACCGATTCGCCAGCATACCTCGAGATGTAACCAACATAGCACATAACCGTGCAATCAGCTAATCAACAGCAACCTCCCCAACTTGGCTCGAAGCCATATATCAAGACACACTTAACAACTCATAACACTTTTACTCTAATGATGCCACAATGTCATAGTGAGATTAAACTCAAATCATCTACAAGTTTGTGAAAACACAGATCATCTAGTACTGAAATCCTCTACAACCCTCGCATTTATCCCCACATCAACTGAGTCCACTCTCTTAAGCGACCCGAATTTTTAAATTTCAACACATACCCTTCAATTACACATGAGATCTTCTAACATACACGTAAGGACCATACCACTCAAGAACACTCCGCAGGAGATGACCCCTGCTTCGCCTCAATTTAGTACTTCAGCATACCTTTCACCATCATATACGTTACTCAGTCATTAGTCTTCCTGAGTCCGAACTCATACCGCCGCATGCAATGCACTTCACTTCCCAACTAGGAGGTACGGCAATGTTCTTCACGCGCCCTTAATTCGGGCTACACATCAATCCACAATAGGAGTCGAATCACTTAACAGTTCATCTATTATCCTGCAGACTTCTTCGTCACTACCAAGTCATATAATTACATTTCGCAGTACTAACATACTCATCACATGAATACCAAACCGCCATTCTGGCTAATAGGGGCAATACTGAACATATAAGTTCAAAACACTTGCTCACACAATCAGCACCTCGGTGCTCAAGCCATAGGCAAGGATCCGGCCTCAAGTCCTCCAAACTGGCCCAACATACTCACGAAGATTACATCTCGCCCCTCGATCGGGGAATCGCAAACCATCAAGGCACATATAA
>NW_017675742.1:0-18315 GCF_001879085.1 Nicotiana attenuata
CCATGCATGCATCATTACATTATTTTACCAGAAAATTAGCTTTTTATATTTTTTTTTTATAATATTGAGTAATTATTTCAAATCATTTTATGCATGAACATTATTTTTTATAGTTTGTTAATAATTTTTACAAATTATTTTACTAATTAATTGGATATTTAACAAATAACCCTTTTTAATTTCATTTTAACCCAATTATACCAGCCCAGATATCCTAAAACTTAGCCCAAATCTACCTAGGCCCAATTTTTTTTATCTCATCCGCCCAGCCATTGAATAATCCTGGCCGTTGATCTCTTGAGATCAACGGTCCATGAATTAGTTTCCATTTTTACTTAAGTGACCCCCCCAAAACCCTACCTCACTTCTCATTATCCGTCGTCTTCGTTTCCCTAATCCCTCCCCTTTTCTCTCAATCACCCCCTAAAATCTCACTGCCGTCACCAGCAAAACTCTCCGTCTATGGAGTTTCTCTGCATTTTCCAGCCTTTGCCGGCCTTCTACGTCTTCTGGTTGTTCACTTACATCGATTTTGAAGAAAATCTCAAAGAGATTCAACTTGGTTTCGTCTGAAACATTCTCACAAGCCTATCTATGGCCATTTTTGTTTGTGAGTACTATTTTTTTCTATTTATGGTTCGAATATATGGTTTTGGACCAAGTTTCCTTTCATCTCTGTCCTTTTCGAAAACCCTAATCTTATAACTACTTAGGTTTGTTCAGTTCCTTATAGATCCGAAACGTTTTTAGCGCTATTTGATATTTTTTCCCAAAAATCTTATGCTTTTGTTATTACTATTTCGATTCCAGTGATTTATGAAATTAGGGTTTCGTTCTAAGTTTTCTTCAAAAGGGTTTTCGACTTCAAGTGTTCGAACCTGATTATTCTTTACTGGTTTGACTAATTTTGTGTATGTTCTTTAAACCCTAGGTCTTCTCTTTTTATTGCACCAACTACTTCGATCTTTTTCCCGCTATGTGTTTATTTCTATCAATCAAATATATGGATTGATTTTATTTAGAGTTCGAATTAGATTTTCCTGTTAAAATCAGTATTTCTCTGTGATTTTTTTACCTACTTCCTTATTTGTGACTTTAATTAGTAATACCTACCTTATTTAAACTATCAGTTTGGTTTGGGGGGTTTAATTGACTCCTATATGGTATGTGATTGATTTCTTACCTTATTTGAGCCCTAATTTATACTGTTAATTGACTCTCCCTATTCTAGGGGGTCTCTCCCAGATTTTCTGTATGAATTGATTGGTCAAATCTCCAATTAACTAGTTGATTTATTTGATTACCCTTATTTTATGAACTATGATTCACTCTTTACCTTATTTGATTTTACCTCACTAAGTGCTATATATACTATCATTCCGATTCTTCTAGACACGGACAACAGTTCAGAAACACACACACAAACTTTGCTCTCACTAAAACCTTTCTGCTACTTGTGTTCACTACTTTGTCTAGTCGGCTGAAAGCCAAGGCTAGATCACTGAGTTCTGCACACTTTCACCTTCTGTTTTGCTATCTTTAACTGGTATCTTTCCATTCCTAATGCCATTCACCATGTTATGAAGCTTAAACCTATGTGCTTTCTTGTCAGTTGCTTTACTTCTGTTGAATCCATGACTTTTCTGTATTTCAATTAGCCTGACTACTTATAGACCCCAACTAGTATGGCTACTTTGTGTGATTGAATCTTTGTGGTTCTTCCTGTATTCTTTAGCATGATTACTTCTGTATCCAGACTTATGTATCACTGTGTTTAGCTACCATGTTTATTGCAGTGCTTAAGTCCTGTATGTTCTTCAATAGCATGCTTATCACTAAGTATGATTATAATTTAGACCTTAAATCAGTATTCCTGCCTGCTCTGTGTCTCTATTAACTTACATGACTACCTTCACCCTTCTTCTTATGTGCTCCTGTTTTAAGTGTCTTGTGTTCTCAACCCCTGCTCCCTTTTGTGTAATTGTTTGTACATCTAGAACTGATTGACAAAGTGAAGTTGAAACTGGGCAATATGATGCTTTTGTGACTATGTTGTTGTTTGCTGAACCTTCCTTTCCCTCAAAAGGTTTTCAACATGTTTTTTCACTCCTAACATGTTTCTCCAAACTTTTACTACTTCTAAAGTATTTTCACTCCTAAAGATTTTACCTGTATACTATTTTAAAAAAAGATCAACTATGTCAAGCACTCTCCCTTCTACTCCTAGATTATTTAAGTTCTGCCCCTCCAGTGTGTGTACTGCTTAGGAATCCATGAGATTCCTCCGAACTCTGGAACACTGCACATAACTACTCTTCTATTTAAAAGGATCTTGGTGTGAGCATTGCCCGGTGTCCCTGAGGCCCTTGGGAACTTTGACGCACCAGGATACCCTTATTGGACATCATGAGACCATGGCACCTGGGACTGTTTGAAGGCCTGGTATTTCCAGGTTCACTTTGGGCCTATTTCAGGCTCCCTATAGTATAGCTTTTATTCATTATGTAATTCATTTATGGTCTGTAATAATAACCCTTATAAATAGATATTGGGGAAATTAGTAAAACGGAAGGGGATTCTTATATGATTTTGTGAGGGAAATCGGGTAGAAATCATGCCTTTAGGTTTACTATGCTTACTTGCATTAGAAATCATGCCTTAGGTCTGTTATGTTTACTTGCATTAGAAATCATGCCTTAGGTTTATTATGTTTACTTGCTTTAGAAACCATGATTTAAGGATTGTTTGGCATACTAGAAAACATGTTATAGGCTCATCACCTCATTTGTTATGAAATTCTGCTTCTACATAATCATGATCACCTAGAAATTCTGTTATTAAATTACTGCTATAATCCTACTTAACAAAGCGTCCATTCGTCATGTGCATTAGAGATCCTGCTTTAGGACTATTATTGCATTCACTTTAAAACCATGTCTACATCGCATAAATCAGTAACTATCCTGTTTAATAGCAATCCCAACACCTAGATATCATGTTCTAGGATTAAATGTATGTAAACCAGCTCTGTAATGTTCAACACCCAGACCAGCATGCCTATAGGACTTAACAAGTTCAAAACTGTTTGTTTTAAATTGATCCTGATTACATTTTAGACAGCATATTTATAGGGTATCTCCGCCTAGGCAAGCCTGTAGGTAATTAAAATCTTATAAAAATAGGAAACTATGCTGTGCTTATTTGTGAACTGCCTAGATTCAACAG
The DNA here is from genome assembly GCF_001879085.1 of Nicotiana attenuata. NCBI lineage: Eukaryota > Viridiplantae > Streptophyta > Magnoliopsida > Solanales > Solanaceae > Nicotiana > Nicotiana attenuata. Next base: position 3,226 of record NW_017675742.1, read on the forward strand.
ATTCTAAAATCAGTAGGCAAACTTATTAGGTCTTTAACGCTTTGCCTTAACTCAATGCTGCATATTCTTTGCTTGGCATGCTCACCTAGATATCCTGTTCCAGGACCTCTCTGAAACATCTGAAATTTGTTGTTTAAGATGTGCGCTTGCTTGCTTTATTTGTGGAGGTAAAAATATGAGCCTTTTAACTGTTCTATCTTTGGTCCAGTCCTACGTGTTTTGTTTGTCGCCTAGAATTTTCTCCTTTTAATTACGCTAGGAGATTCTAGATCCACCTTAACTAGAAGTCCTAAATACCTCCGGGACTATATAATAAAGGGACAGGTAATGCACGCATAGGATACATCTTAAGGTTGCTAGAACGCTTTAGGCTATGACCAAGGGTAATTGGGTAGTAAAGGATATGATGACCTGTGCGCTAATGCCACGTGTAAACCCTCTATTTGAGGAAGGCTTACCGGGTATGTACAGATGTGATACTATAGGCCAACAAACCTAGTACCCCCCTTTACCCCATTTGAATAAACTTTATGTATTTATGTGCTTTGTTTCTTTAATGACTAATTCACATAATTTGAGTTTGGCCGGGACCCCCGTTGTGGACTGTGAAGGGTGCCTAACACCTTCCCCTCAAGGTTATTTCGAGCCCTTACCCAAGTCTCTTGTAATGCAAATCGGTTTTATGAGTTATCTGCCAAGGTGCCCTAACGCACCTTAATTCGTTAGGTGGCGACTCTTCAAATTCAAATACCCAATTCCCAAAAGGAAATGAGTTGTTCCCAATGAATGTCGAAACCCGGACTCCGCGAGGAAAAAGGGGGGGTGACAACATGGTGACTCTGCTGGGGATATTTTAGGCTCTTACCATGACGAACTTGTTTTTATGAATTAGTCCCAAGCATGCTTTATTTTGTTGATATAACCTTTTCCTTCCCCCTTATTTGGATTTAGTTGCTTATTTTCAAGCATTTATGATTTCTTTTATTTCCTGAAACTGACTTGTTTCCTTGTTTTCCTTTTGTAACTGTCTTTCAATTATTTAAATACCACATTTATCATTTTGAACGTGTTGTTGCATAAATCATGCTCAACATCATATTCCACTCGTGCGTAATCAATCCTATAGCAACGCTTGATGAGTGTTTGCGCTCTTCCTATATATCACCCTTTTAAATTTGGAAAGGTGTATTTGCGGTAAAACTAGTCGATCAGCGGTGCGTTCGACGGTTCCATGCCTTTCCCCCTCAAGTTGTCCATTTGAGGGTCCCAGTCTAGACCTCTATAGTAACCTTACTCTGATCAATTGTGCATGTATCATGGTCAAACCTAGCCGGGTTAATATGTTGTCTGCATAATGACCCTTTAATACAAGCCTCACCCAAAAGTCCATCGGGTTTATCATAATCCCAAAGCAACCACGATTGCATGCATTAATTTGGAGAAGTAAGTGCCAATATGCTAATCATTGTTGTATAAATAGACGAACCTGGAGGGGGAAGGGGCCTAATCATCTTTTGTTTTGCAGAGATGAGGCACGAAGTCCCCAGGTTCGGTATGGTCGGTAGCATACCTTCACTTTTGCTAGATTGGTGGAGGGATCTTCCTTCAAGCGACCAAAATCAGGTGAAACGAGTCCTAGGAAATTTGCCTTCTTTGTTGGATCTTCAGCCGAACAAAATGTTGATCGAGGCTTCCACCATGTTCTAGGACAAAGAAAGGGCTGTGTTCCGCTTCGGAAACATAGAAATGACCCCTCTTTTGGAAGAAGTAGGGGGATTTGCTGGGCTACCTTAGGATAGCCCTGGTTTATTGGCACCAGAAAATCGCTCCACTAGGGGATTTTTGAAGATGATGGGGTTAAAGAAGAATGATGACTTGGAGTGCCTGAAAAACTCTTACGTACCTTTCGATTTCCTCTATGAGCGATACGGTCACAGCAGGTCTTACCGTATCTTCGATGATGAATTCTCCATCACTTCCTTGGGTTGGATTCATCGTAGGGTCTTTGTGTTCATTGTGTGTTTCTTGGGCATGCTAGTGTTCCCGATCCAATGGGATAAAATCCACACCAGGCTGGCCATGGTGGCCAAAACTATGATGGACGGGATTTATTTTTTTTGGACTGTAATAACTTTATAATAAACATTCGGGGATGGTTAGTGAAAAGGGAGGGGTAACCATGCATGTAAAAAGGGTAGATAACTTACCTATAGGAATCTCTAAGTTCAGAATTTTTTGCCTATAAGATTTCTGCATTTTTCATATAGCTACCATGCCTATAAGATTTCTGCATTTTTTATGTAGTTACCGTGTCTATAAGAACTTCAGCATTCTCATTTAGATGCCATGACTATAGGGATCCTGCACTTTCATGTAGATATTATGTCTATAGCTTCTGCACACGCATGTAGAAAATATGCCTATAGGTCCCTTCTGATTCTTGCATACCCGCTTTTCACTAGGCAAACTTGTAGCTGCCTCAACAGGCTGACCTCTCCACTGCACACGAACCGAAGGATAACTCTTCGATCTCAACTGACGAACCTGCCGGTCTAGAATAGCTACCGGCTCCTCCTCGTAAGTCAAATCATTGTCCAACTGGACAGTGCTGAAATCTAACACGTGGGATGGATCGCCGTGATACATCCGAAGCATGGACACATGAAACACTGGATGCACCGCTGATAAACCCGATGGCAACGTGAGTCTGTAGGCCACCTCTCCCACTCGATCAAGGATCTCAAAAGGTCCGATGAACCTAGGGCTCAACTTTCCCTTCTTCCCAAACCGCATCACACCCTTCATGGGTGACACCCGAAGCAACACTCTCTCTTCGACCATGAATGCCATATCACGAACCTTACGGTCGGCGTAACTCTTCTGCCTGGACTAAGCTATACGAAGTCTATTCTAAATGATCTTAACCTTATCCAGGGCATCCTGTACTAAATCTGTGCCGAACAATAGAGCCTCCCCCGGCTCAAACCACCCAACCGGCGATCGACACCGTCTACCATATAGTGCCTCATTGGGAGCCATCTGGATGCTCGACTGATAGTTGTTGTTGTAGGAAAACTCCGCTAATGGCAAGAACTGATCCCAAGAACCTCCAAAGTCAATAACACAGGTGCGGAGCATATCCTCCAAGATCTGAATAGTACGCTCGGACTGTCCGTCCGTCTGAGAATGAAATGTTATGCTCAACTCGACCCGCGTACCCAACTCACGCTGTACTGCCCTCTAGAAATGCAAGGTAAACTGCGTACCTCGATCAAAAATAATAGACTCGGGCACACCATGAAGACGAACGATCTCACGAATATAGATCTCTGCCAACCGCTACGAAGAATAGGAAAATGCCATTAGAATGAAATGTGCTGACTTGGTCAGTCTATCTAGGTCAACCTGGTCATCGAGGATGTTATAGACGAAAACCCCTCCACAAACCGATGGTAATAACCTGCCAAACTTAAGAAACTCCGGATCTCTGTAGCTGATGTGGGTCTAGGCCAGTCCTTGACTGCCTCAATCTTCTTAGGGTCCACCTGAATACCCTCTACTGATACAACGTGACCCAAGAAAGTAACTGAACTCAACCAAAACTCACATTTCAAAAACTTTGCATATAACTAGCTGTCCCTCAAGGTCTGAAGAATGACTCGACGATGCTGCTCATGCTCCTCTCGACTGCGGGAGTAGATCAAGATATCATCAATAAAAACAATCACGAAGGAATCCACATAGGGCTTGAACACCCGGTTCATCAAATCCATAAATGTTGTTGGGGCATTTGTCAACCCAAATGACATCACCAGAAACTCATAACGCCCATATTAAGTCCGTAAAGCTATCTTAGGGACATCGGATGCCCTAATGCTCAACTGATGGTAGCCGACCTCAATTCGATCTTTGAAAACACCTTGGCACCCTGAAGCTGATCAAATAAGTCATCAATCCTCGGCAATGGATACTTGTTCTTGATGGTGACCTTGTTCAACTGCCGATAATCTATGCACATCCTCATCGACCCATCCTTCTTCTTTACAAACAACACCGGCGCACCCCAGGGCGAGACACTAGGTCTAATAAAGCCCTTGTCAAGAAAATCGTGCAACTTCTCCTTTAATTCTTTCAACTCTGGCAGGGACATGCGGTATGACGGAATAGAAATGGGCTGAGTGCCCGGAGCCAAATCAATGCAAAAGTCAATATCCCTGTCGGGTGGCATCCCCGGCAGATCTGCAAGAAATACCTCTGGAAACTCCCGAACAACTGGTACAGAACCATGGAAGGAACCTCCGCACTGGAATCACGAACATAAGCCAAATAAGCAAAACACCCCTTATCGACCATACGTCGAGCCTTCATATAAGAAATAACCCTGCTAGTAGAATGACCAAGAGTCTCTCTCCACTCTAATCGAGGCAACCCCGGCAATGCTAAGGTCACAGTCTTGGCGTGACAGTCCAATATGGCATGATAAGGTGACAACCAATCTATCCCCAAAATGACATCGAAATCAACCATATCGAGAAGGAGGAGATCGACGCTGGTCTCAAGACCCCCAATAGTAACCACAGACGAACGATAGACACGATCTACAATAATAGAATCCCCCACTGGTGTGGACACATACACGGGAGCACTCAAAGAATCACGAGGCACAACCAAATATGAAGCAAAATAAGATGACACATAGGAGTATGTAAACCCTGGATCAAATAGAACTGAAGCATCTCTACTGCAAACCGAAATAGTACTTGTGATAACAACATCGGATGACTCAGCCTCAGGCCTGGCTGGGAAAGCATAATATCGGGGCCAGGCCCCACCACTCTAAACCATATCCATGAGACGACCTCCTGCTGGGTGGCCTCCACCTCTAGCGGCCTGGCCTCCACCTCTAGCGGGCTGACCCCTTCCTCTGGCTCCCTGACCCTACCTTTAGCTGGTTGGGCAGGCGGTGCTGGGATCATGGCACGAGAACCCTGTTGTCGTGACTGAACACCCACTAATCTCGGACAGGTCCTCCGGATATGCCCATACTCACCACACTCGAAACATCCATCCTGATACTGTGGCTGAGAAAATTGAGACTGACCCTGACGGGCCGGCTGATCGCGATAATAACTCTGAAGAGGAGGTGCTCTAATAGGAGCTGGCGGTCCACTATAAGTTGGCTGCCTTGACAGAGGTACATAAGGACCACGACCCCCTGAAGCTCCATGTGATGTCTGAGGTGCTGAATGAAACGGCCTGGGAGGATGGCCCCTACCAAAAGTACCTCGGCCTCCAGATGAGGCCCCACTGAATCCACCGGAGTGACGAGGCCTCTTGTCAGACCCCTGATCACTCCCCTGAGCTAAAACCATCTCAACTCGCCTGGCCACATTGGTTGCATCCTGGAAAGAAATCTCACCCCCTGTCTCCTTAGCCATCTGCAATCTGATAGGCTGAGCGAGTCCCTCAATAAACCTCCTCACCCTCTCTCTCTCGGTAGGAAGTATAAGAAGAGCATAACGGACCAGATCCACAAATCTAATCTCGTACTAAGTGACGATCATAGAACCCTGCTAAAGGCGCGAGAACTGCCTCCGATAGTCCTCTCTCTAAGTGATAGGAAGAAACTTCTCCAAAAATAGCTGAGAGAACTGGTCCCAAGTAAGAGCTAGCGACCCAGTTGGTCTAGCCAAACAATAATCTCTCCACCATTTCTTGGCGGAACCTGATAGACGAAAGGTAGCAAAGTCGACCCCATTGGTCTCTACTATCCCCATGTTCCATAATACCTCGTGACAACTGTCCAAATAGTCCTGGGATCCTCTGAAGATGTACTTCCATAGGTAGTGGTGAAGAGCTTAGTAAACCTATCCAATCTCCATAAGGCCTCAGAAGACATAGCTGATCCATCGTCAACCTGTGCTACAACACCTGGCGGAACTACCCCAACTGGCTGAGCTGCTGGAGTCTGAAACTAGGGAGCCATCTGCTCCGTAGTGTGGGTAGCGGGAGTCTGTGCTCCTCCCCCAGCCCGAGAGACGGCTGGTGCTACAGGGAATGTGTCGGCCTGAGTAACACTCTCCATAAGGCCCACTAGACGGACCAAAGCATTCGGAAGTACCGGGGTAGCGATGAACCCCTTTGGAACATGAGTTGGCCCTGCTGGAACGGTCTGGGCCGGAGCCTCCTCATCAAACTCTACCTGAGGCTCCGCCACTGGTGCTGCTGCTCGAGCTTTGGGTTGTGCCCTGCCCCTGCCTCGGCCTCTAGCACGGCCTCGGCCTCGTCATCTGCCTCTCGTAGGAGCTGCCACTAGGGGCTCGGGCTGTTGATCAGCTGATGAAGCGATACGTATTCTCGCCATCTGCGAAGGAACAAGAGTAGAGAGTTCACTTAGTATTGGGAGATAAAATCGCACGACAGAGAAGAATAGAAGTGAAATTGTTCCTAACTCTGTAGCCTCTGGGGAATAAGCACAGACGTCTCCGTACCGATCCCTCAGACTCTAATAAGCTTGTTCGTAAATTGTGAGACCTAAGCAACCTAGTGCTCTGATACCAACTTGTCACGACCCTAATTTCCCATTGTCGGGACCGTGATGGCGCCTAACATCGCACTCGGTAGGCAAGCCAACGTTAGAGTCCTATTCACCTTTTTCCTTTACATTTTATAAGTTAAAATTAGCAAAACTAAAATCAAAAAGAAATAAATTCGGAAGTACATAATAAGCCGGTTATCTAAATACTATTAACAATACCGAAACTATTACCACCCAAAAACTGGTATCACCATCCACGAACATACTACGAATCACTAAAAATACTGGTCTGAGAGAAATTACATCTATTTTGAAAGAAAAGAAAACAGGAAAAGTAGAACATAGGAGGGGACGCCAGGGCCTGCGGACTCCAGCAGGACTACCTTGGGTCTCCTAGATGAAGTATCTGCAAACGACCTCTCGATCATCCACTACCAGCTCCGAAATATGCACAGAAAGTGCAGAGTGCAGTATCAGTACAACCGACCCCATGTACTGGTAAGTGCCGAGCCTAACCTCGACGAGTTAGTGACGAAGATACGGCGGGGCATTTACAATATAACCTGCATACAGTATATAATAAAGCAAAAAGGAAATACGGAACGAAATGGAACAGTAACTTGCAGCAAAAATAAATACGAAACCCAATTATCTTGCCAGTACTCATCTATAACCAATCCTTAAGAGAGTTACTATACTACAGAAATAAATCATAACAGAATAAGAATACATAAACAACAAGATGATACGGCGTGCATCTCGATCCCACCATATAATCAGTAACAATATAAACATTTGCCCTTATTACTCCTGTTGCGGCGTGCAACCCGATCCCACAATCCATAGATAATTCGGCGGCGCATAGGTACTCGTCACCTCACGTATACACCACACACATGGATTTTCACATAGCAATTAAGTTAGGGATCCCTAATCCCTCAAGTCAAAGTTATACACAACACTTACCTCAATCCAACGGCCAAATCAAAGCTCAATTATCGCTTTTCCTCCAGATTCCACCTCCAATACACTCGTATCTAGTCAGAATTAACTTAATAACATCAATTATCGCTAAAGAAATCAATTCCAATGCATAAGTGTAAGTTTCCCAACATTTTCCCCAAAAAGTCAAAAACCGACCCCGGGCCCGCTTGGTCAAAACCCGAAATTCAGACCAAAACCCGATTATCCATTCACCCCCGAGCCCGAATATACAATTAGTTTTGGAATCCGACCTCAATTTGAGGTCCAAATCCCCAAATTTCAAAATTTCTGAGTTATAACCAAAAAACCCCAATTCCACCATGAAAAACCCTAGATTCTAGGATGAAATCTTGTAAAAGATGTAATAGATTGAAAGAAATGAGTTAAGAATCATTTACCTATAATTTGGGGAAGAAATAGCCTTTGGAAAATCGCCTCTTGAGGTTTAGGTTTTGAAAAATGGGAGAATGAATAAAAATCCCGTCTAAGTCTAAAACTTATCAGCTGCAGATGTCGCATTTGCGAAGCTCGCAAATGCGAGAGAAGTATCGCAAATGCGAACTCCTCGCATTTCTGCTGCCACCCTAAATGCGAAATCCCAGTCGCAAATGCGGCCTTTTCTTAGCAATTGGGAACTACCCAGTCCCCTACCATGCTTCGCAAATGCGAGGCTCGCATTTGCGAGCCAGACCTCGCAATTGCGAAGTCTGTAGACCTGAAGCATACCAGCAATTTTTCTTAAGTCCAAATCACTCCGTAGCCTATCCGAAACTCACCGGAGCCCTCAGGTGTCACGACCCTAGTTCACCAATCGTGAACATGTCATGACGGCACCTGGTCCCCATGACCAGGTAAGCCTAACATTTGCGGAAATATAATAATTGCGGAAAAATAGAGAAAAATCAAATCAAATATCTAAAGGAAACTGTACTGAATGCCGCTTGGCAAGTACAACTCAATATCACAAGTCTAAAACAATTTCCAAAACCCGAAAACTCACGGGCAACACAGGCTACAGAAGTGTATAGTAAAGGTTCCAAACTCCAGAATTTCTAACAAGCGAAAGAAGGAAAACTAAGTACTAAAGATAGAGTAAGAGGGAGACTCGTCGGTCTGCGGACGCAGCAGATCTACCTCGAAGTCTCCGTAGTCCTCCTGCCTCACTGATAGTGCACCTGAGTGGAGGTACCTGAATGATCTGCACATGAAAAACATGCGCAGAAGGGGCATGAGTACACCACAACGCTACTCAGTAAGTGCCAAGCCTAACCTCGGTTGGGTAGTGACGAGGAAGGTCAGGGCCCTACTGAGACAAAATATAATAATAATAATAATTTAACAATATAAAAATCTGACAGATATAATAAGTACAGCAGTGAGATAAGACAAGTCAACGAGGCTATAACAACTACACGAGTACAGAATAAACACAGAGTAAACACAGCTCAATACCAATGATAACAATGAGGGTCTCCAGGATACCGTCATGTAGCCCTTTTTCTCAACTGTCCAGTGGATCTCCCGGGATACCGTCCCGTAGTCCATCATATGTGTACATCCGAAGGATCTCCCGGGATACCGTCCCGTAGTCCAACCACCAATGTGCAGGGGGATCTATCGGGAATCGAACCCGCAGTCCCAAAGTAAACAAACAAGGGGGGAGCTACCGGAATCCCACATCCGTAGTCCCAATGTAAATGCGCAATCACAACCAGAAGTACACGGAAACGAAGTACAAAAGACAAGCAACAGGTAGTACTGGCCTAGCATGCTCCACGTAGTACAGTCAAGGCAACTTAAGCAATTAGGCAAGTTAAATCAACTAAACATGTTTTCCTAATCTAGCACAGGTTATAATTGCAAGTAGAATAAAGCAAATATGAAAGGAACTCAATCTCAATATCTTAAGGAAACCGGATTTTCAACAATTGGCTCAAGTACGCGCCCGTCACCTCGCGTACAAGGCACTCAAATCAACAAATAACAGATCCTAAGGGGAAAGGTCCCCCCACACAAGGTTAGACAAGCCACTTACCTTGAACCGGCTCAATATCAATAGAAACCACGCCTTTGCCACGAGTATCCGACTCCAAATGGCCCAAATCTATTCAATTCAATTACATATCGTAAATAATATTGCAAACAACTGATTCCACTATTAATAGTTAAAGCTAGGGCGCGAAAATAGATAAAATGACCAAAACGCCCCTCAAGCCAACGTCTCGGAATTGAATAATTTTCACATCTTTAGAACCCTCGTACTCTCACGAGTCTAACCATATAAAAATCTCCCAAATCGGAGATCAAATGCCCACTCAAACTCAATAGTCTAGCCAACGAAGTTTTACCCAAGTTATCCAGTTTTTGGTTCAAAATTCGAATTCCAATGGGGTATTTAGCTATATAATGATGAAATATAATGAAAAGGGATAAAGGAAACGTTACCCAATGATTTTCTCTTCAAAACCCACTCAAAATCGCCTTCTCCCGAGCTCTCAATCGATTTTCAAACTTATGAAATTAAACCCTCGAAATTGATATTTCTGAACAGTCATTTCCGCTTCTGCGGACAAGAGACCGCTTCTGCGGTCCCGCTTAAGCGGAAAGCCAACCGCTTCTGCGGTTTTCATTAAAAGGGGCAGGCCCGCGTCTGCGGTAGCTGGGCCGCTTCTGCGGCTTCGCTTCTGCTGAAGTGGCACCGCTTCTGCGGCTCCTGAGGAAGGGGGCACAAGCCGCTTCTGCGACGTCCAAGGCCACTTCTTCGGCTCCGCTTCTGCGGTTCCCAAGCCGCAGAAGCGAAAATACTAGAAAGAAAAATACCAACTGCAGCAATTACTTAGAAATTTCTCCGTTAACCACCCGGAATCATCTCGAGGCTCCCGGGACCTCAACCAAAAGCACCAATACCACCTGATACCTTATTCAAACCTGTACCAATCCTTTAAACACCTAAAACAACACCGGAAACTCGATTAAATCAAAGATAATCCTAAGAACTACAAGTTTCTTCCAAATACGCTTTCGATCAAAAACCTAACCAAAACACGTCCGAATGACCTGAAATTTTGCACACACATCCCAAATGACATGACGGAGCTACTACAACTTCCGGAATTCCAATCCGACCCTCGGATCAAAAACTCATTATCGAACCGGAAACTTCAAAAATTTAAACTTCGGCATTTCAAGCCTAAATGAGCTACGAGCTCCCAAAATACATTCCGAACACGCTTCCAACCCCGAAATCACCTAACGGAGCTAACGGAACCATCGAATTTCCATTCCGAGGTCGTCTTCATATTGTTCCGACTACGGACCACTTTTCAACGCTTAAGCTCTCATTTAGGGACTAAGTGTCCCAAAACTTTCCAAAACTCAACACCGAACGTCCCGGCAAACCAAAATAGCAGAAATGAACTTAGGGGAAGTAGTTAATGGGGGATCGGGGCGTAATTTCCAAAAACAACCGGCCGAGTCGTTACATCCTCCTCAACTTAAACATTCGTTCGTCCTCGAACGAGCATAGAGAACATACCTGAAGTAGTGAAAAGATGAGGGTACTGGCTGCGCATATCCTGCTCGGTCTCCCAAGTCGCCTCCTCGGCCGGCTGACCCCGCCACTGAACCTTTACTGAAGCTATGTTCTTTGACCTCAACTTTATGATTTGCCTGTCCAAAATAGCCACTGGCTCCTCAACATAGGATAGATCCTTGTCCAACTGGACTGAACTGAAATCCAACACGTGCGACGGATCACCGTGATACCTCCGGAGCATCAAAACATGAAATACCGGATGAACTCCGGCCAAGCTGGGAGGTAAGGCAAGCTCATAAGCAACCTCCCCAACTCGCCTCAAGATTTCAAAAGGGCCAATAAACGTCGGACTCAGCTTCCCTTTCTTTCCAAACCTCATGACGCCCTTCATAGGCGAGACCCGAAGCAGAACACGCTCACCAACCATATATGAAACATCACGAACCTTCCTGTTCGCGTAACTCTTCTGTCTAGACTAGGCTGTACGGAGTCTGTCCTGAATCACCTTGACCTTCTCCAATGCATCCTAAACCATCTCTGTACCCAATAGCCTGGCCTCACCCGGCTCGACCCAACCCACCGGAGATCTACACCTCCTGCCATATAAAGCCTCATACGGCGCCATCCGAATGCTGGACTGATAACTGTTGTTATAAGAAAACTCCGCCAATGGCAGGAAATGATCCCAAGACCCTCCAAACTCAATCACGTACGCACGGAGCATGTCCTCAAGAATCTGAATGTACGCTCGGACTGTCCGTCCGTCTGGGGGGTGAAATGCTGTGCTCAACTCCACCCGAGTGCCTAACTCCTGCTGCACAGCTCTCCAGAACCACGATGTAAACTGAGTACCTCTGTCCGAAATGATAGAAACTGGAATACCATGCAGACGGACGATCTCCCTGATATAAATCTCCGCCAATCGCTCCGATGAATAAGTGGTACACACAGGAATGAAATGAGCGGACTTGGTCAGCCGGTCCACAATAACCCAAATGGAATCAAACTTCTTCAAGGTCCGTGGAAGTCCAGATACAAAATCCATGGTGATGCGCTCCCATTTCCACTCTGGAATCTCTATCTGCTGGAGACCCGGGCACTGGTGCTCATACTTCACCTGCTGGCAGTTGAGGCATCTAGACACATAACCAACTATATCCCTCTTCATTCGCCTCCACCAGTAGTGCTGCCTCAGGTCCTGATACATCTTCGCGGCACCCGGATGGATGGAATACCGCGAACTATGGGCCTCTGCTAGAATCAACTCTCGAAGGCCATCAACATTGGGCACACAAATCCGGCCCTGCATCCTCATTACTCCATCATCTCCAATGGTCACATCTCTGGCATCCCCACGCTGGACCCTGTCCTCAAGGACAAGCAAATGAGAGTCATCATACTGCCGCTCCCTGATACGATCAAATAGGGAAGACCGGGAAACCACACAGGCTAGAACCCGACTGGGCTCCGAAAGATCCAATCTCACGAACTGGCTGGCTAAGGCCTGAACATCCATCGCCATAGGCCTCTCTGAAGCTGGTAAATATGCCAAACTCCCCAAACTCTCCGCCCGGCGACTCAAGGCATCCGCCACAACATTGGCCTTGCCCGGGTGATATAGGATAGTGATGTCATAATCCTTCAGCAGCTCTAACCACCTCCTCTGACACATATTGAGATCCTTTTGCTTGAGCAAGTGCTGCAAACTCCGATGATCAGTATAGATCTCACAAGGCACACCATACAGGTAATGACGCCGGATCTTCAAGGCATGAACAATGGCAGCTAACTCAAGGTCGTGGACAGGGTAATTCTTTTCATGTACCTTCAACTGTCTGGACGCGTAGGCAATCACCCTACCGTCCTGCATCAACACTGCTCCAAGGCCAACTCTCGAGGTGTCACAATAGACAGTATAAGACCCCGAACCGGTAGGCAACATCAAGATAGAGGCTGTAGTCAAAGCTGTCTTGAGCTTTTGAAAGCTCGCGTCACACTCATCTGTCCACTGAAATGGGGCACCCCTTCTGGGTCAATCTAGACATAGGGGCAGCAATCGATGAAAATCCCTCTACAAAACGATGGTAGTAACCCGCCAGGCCAAGGAAACTGCGAATATCTGTAGCTGAGGACGGCCTGGGCCAACTCTGCACGGCCTCTACCTTCCTCGGATCCACCCGAATACCCTCGCTAGAAATTACATGGCCTAGGAATGCCACAGAACTCAGCCAAAACTCACATTTTGAGAACTTTGCATATAATTTCTTCTCCCTCAAGGTCTGAAGCACGGTCCTCGGGTGCTGCTCATGATCTTCCCGGCTCGGGGAATACACCAGAATATCATCAATAAAAACAATCACGAACGAGTCAAGTTATGGCCTGAACACACTGTGCATCAAATGCATGAAAGCTGCAGGGGCATTGGTCAGCCCAAATGACATGACAAGGAACTCGTAATGGCCATATCGAGTCCTGAAAGCAGTCTTCGGGATATCTGGCTCCCGAATCTTCAACTGATGGTAACCTGAGCGCAAGTCAATCTTAGAAAACACCTGTGCGCCCTGAAGCTGGTCAAACAGATCATCAATGCGAGGCAAAGGATAACGGTTCTCACTGTAACCTTGTTCAACTAGCGGTAGTCAATACACATGCGCATAGAACCATCATTTTTCTTCACAAAAAAAATAGGAGCACCCCACGGTGAAACACTGGGTCGAATAAAACCCTTACCAAGCAATTCCTGCAACTGATCCTTCAACTCCTTCAACTCAGGAGGAGCCATACGATACGGAGGAATGAAAATGGGCTGGGTGCCCGGCAACAGATCAATGCCGAAATCAATGTCTCTATCAGGCGGCATGCCCGGAAGATCAGCTGGAAATACATTGGGGTAATCCCATACCACTGGAACAGAATCAACAGAAGGGGTATCAACACTAACATCTCTCATATAAGCCAAATACGCGGCACGCCCCTTCTCAACCATGCGCTGAGCTTTAAGAAAAGAGATAACTCTACTGGGAGTGTGATCTAAAGTACCACTCAACTCAACACGCGAAATACCTGGCATAGCCATCGTCACGGTCTTGGCGTGACAATCAAGAATAGCAAAATGGGGCGACAACCAGTCCATGCCCAAAATAATGTCAAAATCCTCCATACCGAGTAATAATAAGTCTGCTCTGGTCTCAACACCACGAATAGTAACCAAACATGACCGATAAACACGGTCCACAACAAGAGAATCTCCCACAGGAGTAGAAACATAAACGGGGGCACTCAAAGAATCCCGAGGCACACCCAAATGAGGAGCAAAGTAAGAAGACACATAAGAGTAAGTAGAGCCCGGATCGAATAGAACCGATGCCTCTTTGTGACAAACCAGAATAATACCTGTAATGACGGAGTCGGAGGCAACAGCCTCAGTACGAGCAGGAATAGCATTATATCTGGCAAGGCCCCTCTCTCGAGGGCGACCTCTATCTCCCCGACCTCCGCCCCTAGCCGGCTGGGCAAGTGGGGTAGCTGCTGGAGCTGCGATCATGGCCTGAGAACTCTGAGGAGTACGCTGCGGCTGAGTAATCTGTGAAGATGCACCCCTACCAAGTCTGGGGCAGTCCCTAACCATGTGGCGTGTATCACCACACTCAAAACAAGCTCTGGGAGGACGCGGTGGCTGTGACTGGCTGGGACTAGGCCTGCTGGGCTGACCTGTGGAAGCACCCCGCGTAGGAGGCGCGCTAGAAACTGGAGGTGCATAATAAGGCTCCTGAGGTGGAGGTGGAGCTGGAGTACTGCCAGCTGCTGGAAGAGCTGAATGTACAGGGCAACCCGCATAACCCCTACTATAACGACCTGCTGATGGGGCACGGGCACCAGAGTAGTGACCCGACTCTCGAGACCTCTTGGCCTCCCTCTCTCCTTGCTCCCTGGCGAGCATACCGTCAATCCTCCTAGCAATGCTCACTACCTGCTGATAAGGAATGTCCATCTCCAACTCTCGAGCCATGCTAGACCTGATGGGCGGAATAAG
>NW_017675742.1:21110-60781 GCF_001879085.1 Nicotiana attenuata
TCAATAATTAGGTCTATGAAGTTTCTTCCAATTTTTGATCCCAAATTCGAATTCCAATGGTGTATTTAACTATAAAATGATGAAATATAACAAGAAGGGATCAAAGAAACGTTACCCAGTGATCTTCACTTCAAATCCCACTCAAAATCGCCTTAAACCGAGCTCTCAATTGATTTTTGCAACTTATGAACTCAAACCCTCGACATCTCTATTTCTGTCCAGGGGTTTCCACTTCTGCGGACAACGGACCGCTTCTGCGGTCCCGATTCTGAGAACCACGAGCCGCTTCAGCGGTTCTTCATTAAAGTCAAGATTTCCGCTTCTGCGACCCTTCACCGCACCTGCGGTTGCCGCTTATGCGGATTCATTACCGCTTCTGCGGTTTCAAACAAAGTTCCAAGGACTGCATCTGCGACTACCATCTCGCAGGTGCGTAACCGCTTCTGCGGTTAAACTTCCGCACCTGCGGAAACTGAAGAAGCACTCGAATTTCGCTCCTGCAGTGGTCTAGCCGCTTCTGCGGCTCCGCTTATGCGCTTCCCAAGCCGCAGAAGCGGAAATACCAGATGACAGAACCTTCAGCAATTCATTCAACTTCAAAAATTTTCGTCAACCACCCGAAATCATCCCGAGGCCCCCGGGACCTCAACCAAAAGCACCAACACCACCTAATACCTTATTCGAACTTGTACCAATCCTTAAAACACCTAAAACAACGCCAGAAACCCGAATTAGTCAAGATTCAAGTCTAAGAACCTCAAATTCTAACCAAACACGCTTTCGATAAAAAACCTAACCAAACCTCGTCCGAATGACCTAAAATTTTGCACACACATCCCAAATGACATGACTGAACTACTGTAACTTCCGGAATTCCAATCCGACCCTCGGATTAAAAACTCACTATCGGACCGGAAACTTAAAAAATACAAACTCCGGCATTTCAAGCCTAAATGAGCTACGGACTTCCAAAATACATTTCGAACACGCTCCCAACCCCGAAATCACCTAACGGAGCTAACGGAACCATCGGATTTCCATTCCGAGGTCGTCTTCACACTGTTCCGATTACGGACCATTTTTCAACTCTTAAGCTCTCATTTAGGGACTAAGTGTCCCAAAACAATCCGAATCCCAACACCGAACGTCCCGGCAAACCAAAATAGCAGAGATGAACTTAGGGGAAGCAGTTAATGGGGGATCAGGGCGTAAATTCCAAAAACGACCGGCCGGGTCGTTACAAATGGATGGATAAAAGTTACAAAGTATGAGATGAGATTAGACCATAATTCTTAAGATGAACAGTAATAAAGAAGCAATAAAGGACTTAGATTTATATATATAGGAAAAGCAACGAAAGTAACCTGGAGTTTGGTAGCAGTCCTTAGTAATAATAAATCGAAGTAAGAGTTATGGTATAGTATGACCTATCTAGATGCAATAAAGTCATACGTATGGATAAACGGATATATGAAATAAGGTATAGCAATATTCGTAAGTTCAACAAAATAGCAAGCGAAGAACATCAGTATAACCTTAGATGCCCATAGGGACATCTTATCAAGGTCTGTAGATGTTTACAACGTGAGGCATAAAGATTGGCTAAAAGCTGGAGGGAAAAGGAGATGTTTGGGAAGACGTGCTCTAGTTGTTTTCTTGCTGCTGCGGCCTCAATACAATTCTGGCAAAGAGTCGCATAGGCATACTTACAAGATCAGAGTTGTACAGGCTGCATGACAGAAGGTAGCAACAGCTACACGATTGGAAGGATTCAGATCACAAGTCATGGTGTGAGAATGAGGCCTAAATGGGGGAATGCACTGGCCTTTGGATTTGTTCACAGAACAGTTGCCTAGATGGCAAGAAGAGTATTAATGTATTCGAAAGACATAGGTTATGAAAATGATAAGTGCATCAATCAACATTCGAGGACGAATGTTGATCCCAATTTTTCCCTCACATTTTTAAATTGTATATATATACTTTCAAAATAGTATATTTACATCATTATTTAATTTACAAAATTCATCTAAGCATTTTTTTTCGTAATTTTCAATAATTTTCAGAGCTCTAAATTAATTTTATTGCATTTTAATATCTAGTAATTATCCTTTAAATTATCTTCCGATGACTTGGTTACCTAAAATACTTATTTTGCACCTATAATATATGTTTCAAACATTTTATTTCATTATGTGTAATTACACTAGCATTTTAAAGCTATTTTGTCTAATTTGGCAATAATAGCCTATATTCACACAATTGCCCTCTATTTTATATTATTTCATGCCTAAAGAGAATATTTATATTTTTACAATACAAAGTTATTATTTTAAACATTTTAGGGCGTAAATAATATTTTTATTTAATTTATTAAGTATTTTTATAAATCATTTTTTGATAAATTTTTGGGTATTTAAATAATAGCTCTTTCTAACCAATTTTGGACCACATTACTGGCCCAAAACTACCCAAAACTTTGCTCAGTCCGCCACAGCCCAAACCAAATTGCCGCTAACCCAAAAACCCAGTCGGTACCCGTTTCTTTAACCCGCCCCAGTCCCGTTTTAGAATCCTGGTCGTTGATCTCTAGGATCAACGACTTATAATTAACCTACCCTTTTTATTACCCAACCCCAAACCCTAATTCCCCATTCCCTCTAAACCCGCCACCCTTAAACTCTCTCAACGCTCTTTTCATCTCTGTCAAACCCTAGCTGTCTAACCCCCAAATCCCCTCTCCTAATCCCGTTGACAATGGGATTTTACCATTATTTGCTTACCATATTTGGTTTCCTTTGGTGTTGGTTACTCGATTTTGGTATTACTTAGGTATTTTCCTAATTTTGGCAAATACCACCTCTATATCGGATGAGAATCGACTAAATCTTAAAGATTTGTGTGATACTCCGTCCATATACAAGAGATGAACTGGTTCCTTCATACCAGTTGTCATATTTCGAGTTTAAAACCCTAATTAGAGTTTGGAGTTTGATACTTTTCCTTTTCTGTTTGTTTTACTGACTTGCTTACGAGATTTTCCCCTTTTCTTCGTCTGTGTTTACTTGATTTCTTTCCTTACCTGTGTTCAATCAATTATTTTCCTTGTTTGTGCATTCGATTTTACTGCTATATAAACCCATTCCCCTTCCCCTTTTTTGGACGGACTTGAATCGAGATAATCTTACTAAAACTTGAGGCTTTGCTCTGTGAATTCCTTATTATCTTGCTCTTTGTTTTGTGGTGGCTGGCTGAAAGCCAAGGCCACAGAAAATCTACTGTTCGAATTCTTCTGGACTTTTGTGGACCTTTTGCTCTTGTTTGTTGTTCATTTAACTAGTAAGCGACTTGACTCTTGCAGTTTCATCCCTATGTGTTCTCGATTTGCGTATGTTCTCACCTCTGGGTTTCCTGGCTAAATATGTTTTCTGGATTACTTTTGTGCACGAGTTTGTTAGTTCTACTTTGTTCTCGGTCCATTTCGCATCGGACTCTCCTCCTAATGCTACTAGTTCTGTGTTTGCCTGTGCCTAACTTGGGTAACTTGAGTAAAAGGGTCTGGATGTTTCCCTAATTCATTATTATTTGTTTTGTCTTGAACCTCTATAGTGAATGCTAGAATGTCTGCGTTAATTATGACATGTTCACCTGCTATTTTGTCACTCAGCATGCTCACTTGATCCCCATACCCTATTAGTGACTAATTGAGATCGTAATAGCTGTTTCAACCTGTTTTCCTTCTTATGTTTGAAATATTTTGTTTCATGGCATAATCTGGACCTTCTTTAGTCAATTAGTCTACTATGTTAATACTAGAATGCTTAAGTGTGCTATTGATATGAATTCATTTTGCCACTCTGTTCTGAATCTCTGGAATAACAGTTTTTGCATAAGAAATGTGTTTTAATCAGTGTTAAGGACTTTTTTTATCAATTATGATCTTGTATCCCTGCTAATATTGCCTTTAGTATGTCTTTGGCTCACTCAATCCTTGGTTACTTCAGTGATTACTTGGTTTGTCATAGTGTGTGCTCCCTATCATGTTTCTATGCAATCTTTCTTCCTGACAAGAGTTAACATGTTTGTCCTATGACACTATGATGTATACTTAGCATAATTTTGACCTCTTAGGTTTTCAACTTGTTTGGTCCTGTGAGCATGATTAGCTTCTATCAATATTGTAAACTTGTTTCCCTATAACTCCTTCAACATGTGGTTGTTATGTGTCACTTTACAAAGTGTTGAAATCCTGTTGAACCTACTTCTGAGTCTTGCTGAACCTTCTTCTAAATCTTGTGACCTATTTGTGTAGTTTCTTTGTGTTCTTGACTTCTGCCCCTCAAACATTGCCCACTCTCCCACATTTGTTACTTATGCTCTCTGAACCTCTTATTCTTAGCCGGCTGAAAGCTAAGGCTATCACGGCTCTTACTATTGACTTCCCTAGTGTGAGCACCGCTCAGGGTCCATCTGAGGCCCTTGTTAACACTCACACACTAGGGTATAAGGTCCCTTGGCACTCTATCCTAAATGCTCCATCCTACCCCTTTTCTACTTACTAAATGAGCCAATGGGCTTGTGCATGGCTGTATTCTGAATCTTTGATGGCTATTGGGTTTTGGCTATTTTATGTAAATGAGGGATGCTTTCTGGGTTTGATTGGCTATGACTTCTGGGCTGTGATGAAGCCTGTTGGATGTGAAATTGAAGGCCTGGCCTGGCCGGGTATACTTTGGGCATGTCTAAGGCCTACTATAGTTATTCTATAACTTTGTAATTCATTTCACTCATTAGGCCTGCAATAATTCTGTAATAACAATTGGGGTGTTAGTAAAATTGGGAAAATGGGTTTACTTTAATATTTGCATGAAATGGGTAGAAATCCTGCCTACAAGTGTTTAATTTGTTCAAAAATGTTCTTTTCCTATGTGTTGTTAGATAACCCGCCTATAGGTGTTCAATTTGCTCGAACATATTCTGCTTCTACATGTTTGTTAGATATCATGCCTATAGGGGAAAAAATGACCAATCATTCAATTGCAGCATGTTCACTAGGTACCATGATCATAGGATTATATTAGTTTATGTTCAACCAATCTGTATTTTAGAAATCATGCCTATATGGCCTTCATTGTTTAATATGTTGTTGTTATAATTACACACTCAAGAGACATGCCTATAGGAGCTAAAACAGTTTCAGTTAGTAATCGTTAGAAATCCTGCCTATAGGATATTATCACTCGCTTTTAAGTACTAATATATTGAACTTTCAAACACTGTTTCGTTGCTACTATTAGAAAGCATGCCTACAGGATCAAACTGAGCAATTTTGAATATCTCCCATAGTTATCACTGCCAATTACTGCACCTAGATATCATGTCTATAGGTTTAAACACTTATAATCTGTAATAATCAGCATATAATATCAAGTTCCCTAAACTTTGTATTTATTTTGAAGTCATTCCTCTAAAATAACTCCTTGCATCTGAAACTGCCCGCATGTTTGAACTCCAATGTCACATAAAAATCATGTCTATAGGGCTTAATGTATTTATCTCATCTCAATTCTGAAACTGTCAAACACCTAATTTGTTTGCGTGCATTTGTTGTCTACGTGTGGAGGCTAACTTGAGCCCTTAACTGCTTTTATATGAAGTCCAACTTGTTTTGTATGTCGACTAGTTTTCTCATTTTGAGCAACCTAAGTTAAGTCTAGAACCACCCAAAATAGAGGTCCAAACGCCTCCTGGACCATAGGCATGGGACGGGTAGTGCACGCACAAGGCACGATTTAGAATCAACTAGTGCGCTTTAGGTCACAACTTAAAGATAGTAATCGGGTAGCTGGAGATGATAGTCTGTGCCCGCTGAATTGTACGAGTAATACCCCATCCCGAGGGAGTTATGAAGTATTGTTTATGATTCACGGGGTGATCCTTTAGGCTAAAAGACCTAGGACCCCCCTCCCATCACGTTTTAAAATCAATTATTTGTTTGTTGGAAGATTTTGATAATAATTGCCCCAACTCCTTGTCTTCCCCTTTATTTTGGACTAATTCATATAATTCGAGTTCGGCAGGGAACCACAGTTGTGGACCTCGAAGAGTGCCTAACACCTTCTCTTCGAGGTAATTTGAGCCCTTACCCGATCTTTGGTGATGCAAACTAGTCAAACAGAGTTATTTGCAAATAGGTGCCCTAACGCACCTTAAAAATCGTTAGGTGGCAACTCTTCTCTTTTAACACCCTTTTAAAAGAGTGTTCACACGCTGAAGCCTGTTTTCGCGAGAAAAAGGGGCGCAACGGCATGGCGACTCTGCTAGGGATTTTTTGGCTCTTACCATAACTGAACTTGGTTTATATGAATTAGTCTTCTATGATAAGTGTGTCTTTATTATTTTGCTGTTACATGAATATCCCTCTCCCATTTCCCTTTTATTGCTACCTGTACACCATTTTTCCCTGTTTCCCCTTTATTTCAATTCGCATTAATATCTTTGCTCAATTTGGTCATATCATGTGTTTTCCTTTAAACATTTTTAAGAATTGCTACATGATGTCTCTCCACACCCTCACTCCCTTGTCTACTTTAATATAATTTCCACATTGCGCGAACTAACTTCTTCCTTGTTTTTCTTTCTTTTATGTCTTTACGTTTCATTCAATACTGCATTTACTGTTTTCATCATGCGAAATATTTGACAACATGTTGTTTTATCTTTGCATAAAGCATGATCCACATCATATTCCACTCGTGCGTAATTAATACCATAGAGGCGCTTGATGAGCGTCCGCGCTCTTCCTAAAATCACCCTTTAAATTAACAAAGGCCTATTTGTATTAAAACGAGTCGATCAGCGGTGCAGTCGACGGTTCCGTGCCTTTCCCTCGCAAGTTGTCCGCTTGAGGGTACCAGTCTAGACTCTTCTAGAAATCCCCACTTCAATAGTAACTGTGCATGGATCATGTCCAAACCTAGTATGGGTTAGAATGTTATCCGCATAATAACTCGCTAAGGCAAGCCTTGTCCAAAGTCCGCCTAGATTTCCATAATCCCATTAGACACAATCACGATCTGTGCATTATTTGGAGAAAACATGCTAATATGTTGATCATTAAGGTGTAAATAGACAAATCCAGAGGGGGAAATGGCTAACTTTATTTGTTTTGTAGAAATGAGGAACGTAGTCCCTAGGTTCGGCATGGTTCAAAATATCCCGCCTTTGCCGCTGGATTGGTGGGAAAATCTCCCACCAAGTGACATAAATCACGTGAAAGAGTCCTAGGAAATTTACCCTCCTTGTTAGACATTCATCCAAACAGTGCATTAATCGAGGCCGCCACCATGTATTGGGATGAGAAGAGAGACGTTTTCCATTTTGGCACATAGAAATGACCCCCCTTTTAGAGGAAATAGGAGGCTTCGCTGGACTCCTATGGGATAGCCCTGGTTTGTATGTATTGGAAAACCGCACCTCTCGAGGATTCTTGAAAATGATGGGTTTTAGGAAAAATGATGAGTTAGTCTGTCTGAAGGAGTCCTACATACTGATCGAGTTCCTTTATGAGCGTTATGGGCACAGCAAGTCATATAGCCTTTATCATGATGAGTTTTCCATCACTTCTTTGGGTTGGACTCATCGTCGAGTTTTTGTATTCATTGTTTGTTTTCTGGGAATGCTGGTATTTCCAGTACAGGGAGAAAGGACCCACACTCGCCTAGCTATGGTCACTAAAACTTTAATGGAGGGGGATTGAGGGGCAAACTTACACTATTGTCCCTATGATTTTTGCTGAGATATACCGGGCTTTAGACCGTTGCAAAAAAGGGTATAGGCATTTCGAGGGTTGCAATTTGTTGCTGCAAGTATGGTTGTTGGAAGACCTTCAGAGAGGAGAACAATGTCAAGAACTTCCACGACGACCATGGAAGGACCATATAGCCTATGACCATCCGAAGAGAATGACTTTTATCCCAAACAGGTTCGCGCAACCGGAAAACGTTGTAAGCTAGGCACGTTTCACAGCAATTTGACTAATGACAAGGTACATTGGATGTTCGAGTGGTTCCCTAGCAGTGAATTCATCATCAGGTCGAGAGATACTCCTCATCTTGTGCTAATCAGATTGAGGGGAATCTATCCTTATGCTCCTACCAGGATTATGAGGCAAGCTGGGAGAAACACGTTATACCACGAGTCTCTAAAATGGTTCAGTACAAAGCATACTTCTAGGGAAATTCCATTCCATTCAAGTTCGAGGCACAACATATATGGCATCAAAAGATCATTGTGGAGAAAGATACCATCGAGCCAGATCGGTATCATGCCGGCCATGTGCACTTCTATCCATCGTGGTTGGTAGATGATATAGTGGGGGATGTCAAGCCAGGGATTAATCTGAAAATAAGGGTTATAGACGATGTTGCTGAAGCACAAGTAAAATACAGGATGTTGCCAGGCATTTGGAACAACATAAAGTGGACATGGAAGCAATCAACGAGTGGAAAGAAATCGCTACTAAGTCAATAGAAAGACTGGAATATTTGGAGCAGGGGTTGATAGAGCTTGAAGGAAAAATTAGAAAGAGAGTTGCATGCTGATGGCAATAAAGGAGGGCTCCTAGCAAGGGCGTATTCGCTATTGGACATGCCCGACCTAGGGAATCTGATCGATGGGGAAAAGAAGGCCAAGCATGGAGAAGGTCCCTCTAGGACCAAATAGATTAGGAATGAAGTTTTTACTAGCTTTCTAGACTCGTTTTAGACTTAGGTTGTAATAAGGCACATGCCATTAGTGACTCTTTATAATTATTGTTGTTTTAGTTGAGGTTGGTTCATTTAGCATATTAATCAAATGACGCAGTTATTGGCATTGATTTTCTCCAAATCTATATGTCGCTTAGGCCTATCTCGGGCACAATCAGGTCCCCAAATTACGACGAGAATTTATAGTTCCGCAATATGTGTTTAAATACTGCAAACATCCTTCAGATACTCCTTACTGACTTGTTTACCTTTTTATTTTCTACTTTTCATTATTTGTTTATTGCCGTCCCCTAAGTGGTTCGTGCATACTGGCATCATCAGCATATCATACCAGATCTAGAGGTCTTAAACCTCCTCCTCCTCCAAGCGACCCTAAAAGCAAGGGAAATGCCAGAATGGATGATATGAGCGGTATCAGGAAAGACAACGCTACAAATGCAGAGAATGTTGAAACTTCGGATGGTAAGAGTACTCCAGCACAGAATGACTTGGTTTTACGAGTAAAACAGAAGGTATTGGAGGTACGAGGGGAACTTGAGTAGGTCCGGAACTTGGCAAATCCTTCCTTACCCTGAACGTCCCCGATATCA
The DNA here is from genome assembly GCF_001879085.1 of Nicotiana attenuata. Taxonomy (NCBI): domain Eukaryota; kingdom Viridiplantae; phylum Streptophyta; class Magnoliopsida; order Solanales; family Solanaceae; genus Nicotiana; species Nicotiana attenuata. The sequence continues at coordinate 30,469 of NW_017675742.1, forward strand.
ACCAAAAGAACACAAACGCTCAAAATCTGGCACCTCCTCAGAACACACAAAACCAACAAAATCCTCCCGCACCTCATCAGTATACCACACCTCCTCAAAATCCTAATCCTCCACCAGTACCAACCCCTCCACAGCATCATCACCACCTAACTATATACCCATAAATCACCACCTACCATACTCCTCAAAACACACCACAACCTACCCCTGATCCCCAAAACTCAACCAACGACCATCACTATGCCCAAATTCCTGGAGTCCATCAAAGAAATCCCATATACGTAGAAACCTTACCCCATACTCCACAACAAACCTTGTACATACCTAAATCCGCGGAGATGGACCTGCTCATCAAGAACATGGCGCAAGAACTCAAGAAACTTACTAGTCGAGTCTAAGGTATTGATAGTGGTAAAGGCATCGAATGTCTTAATTATGAAGATTTGTGTATTCAGCCGGACGTAGAACTACCAGAGGGTTACAAACCTCCTAAGTTTGAAATGTTCGATGGGACAGGTGATCCAAAGGTACTCTTGAGAACATATTGTGACAAGCTCGTAGGGGTTGGTAAAGATTAAAGAATCTACATGAAGATGTTCATGAGGAGCCTCACTGGAGACGCCCTGTCCTGGTACATCAGTTAAAATCCAAAGAAATTAGTTAATTGGGTGACCATGGCATCTGATTTTATGGATCCGTTCAGGTTCAATACAGAAAATAAGCCAGACGTCTTCTACATTCTGAATCTTAAGAAAAAGCCAACGGAAACTTTTCGCGAGTATGGTACTCGATGGAGGTCAGAAGCTCAGAAGGTAAGGCCAACACTAGAAGAACAAATGAATAAGTTCTTCGTCTGAGCTCAAGATCCACAACACTACGAGAGGTTGATGGTCGTTGAAAACCATAAGTTTTCTGATATCATAAAACTGGGAGAAAGAATAGAGTAAGGAATTAAAAGCGGAATGGTGACAAATTTTGAGGCACTCCAAGCTACATACAAAGCCTTGTAGTCGGGAGGTATCTCTAAAAAGAAAGAAGTTGGTGCAGTAATGGTAGCTAAAGGTCCGAAGTCTCCTCTTACATACCAACACCTCCACCGACATATCAACCTTCACCCCCTAGATACTAACAACCTGCCGCCACTTACCATACTGATAACACCAAAACTGCATATTACCACTCACCACCACCAGCTCGCCAAAACTACCAAAAACCCAAACCAAATTTTGACCGCAAATCGTCCACGCAATACACTCCTATTGCTGAACCCATCGACCAATTATATGAGAGATTGAAGGTTGCCGGTTATGCTACTCCTATTCCCGCTGTTGCCATGGAAAACTCTTCCCAGTGGGTTAACCCAAACAAGACATGTGCCTATCACTCGGGCATGACGAGTCATACTATTGATGAATGTCGCACTTTGAAGGATAAGATCTGGATGCTGATTGGCTCCAAGGTTATACAAGTAAAAGATCCTGCACCTAATGTCTGCTATAATCCCCTCCCGGATCATAGAGGCGAGGGGGTAAATGTGATAGAAACCGATGAAAAATGGGATCCAGAAGGGTCAATTGGACTCATTCGTGAAGGGGTGAACCTAAAATACCTCCAGTCGCTCTCACACCTATAATACTGCAGATTCAGTCACTGAATGAGGTTGGAATAGCCACGCCAACTCCGTTTGAGGTTAAAGCAACAACGCCCTCAGCTGCACCAACCCCGTTTGAGGTGGAAGTAACCATACCCTTCACTGTGACGGTTCCACCTAACCCCTCTTATCACTCTAAAGATATACCCTGGGACCATGCTGCAGAGGCGAGAAGGAAAGGAAAAGGGAAAATGGAAGAAACTAGTGCAACACATGTTTTGACCAAGACCGGTAGGGATTACACGCTCGAGATTTTGGGAGGAACAAGTAAAGAAGCCGCTCCCAAGCAGCCTACGTTGAAACTGGCCCGGATCATCTTTGAAGAAATGTGCAAGCAAGAGAGTATTCTGTGGTTGATCATATGAACAAAGCGCCTGCTCAAATATTCATTCTATCACTACTACAGAATTCTGAGGCGTTATTCCCGCCGAGGTCGAAATTCCTTTCTTAAGAATTATACAATAAGCTGAAGTCAATGATGCAGAATGGATACAGAGTCGCTATGATGAAATGGCTCTAATTAACAGGAAAAGAATGAACGCAGTATGCCATGGTCAGCTTTATCAGAACAGAATGTCCAGAGCTTTCAACAAAAGGGACGGACCCAAACAGTTCACACCAGAGCAACTGATGCTGAAGCGAATCGTCCCGCATCAAGATGAAGCCAAAGGAAAATTTTCACCCAATTGGCAAGGGCCCTACATGGTTCACAGAGTACTAACAGGAGGAGCACTCATACTTGCAAAAATGGACGGAGAAATTTGGCCAAAGCCTATCAATTCAGACGCAGTCAAGAGATATTATGTTTAGACTGTTATGCATTTCTTCGTTTTGATGTAACTGAACTACGCTTGACCTGATTCCCATATAAGAGGGGATACGTAGGTAGCCCTGTGGGTTCGGTCACATCTTAATAAAATCTTCATTTTCCCATGGCCAGAAACTTTGGCAAAATTTTGAGGAGGACCCTCAAAATTCCAGAGCAAGTCCAGTCAACTTCATCATATGTGGAATGACCGAAGAATCGCTTATTAAACTGGGGAAGAATTTTGAGGAGGACCCTCAAAATTCTAGTGCAAAGAAGTCGCAATGTCTCTAAAAGTTTCACAGTCATTGGTTCATTTAATTTACTTAATATTGCATACTACTATGTTTTTAAATAAATATATTTATCAAGTGCATGCGTATTTTTAGAAAACATAATTTCTACGGCAGCCAGATGTCACCCAGGGTAACTCAAACAAGATCACCGGAGCAAGGAAAACCATAGCGAGCAGGCGAAGGCACGAACCAACCTTCCCGCAAAACTCACAATTTTTCTTTGTATGCAGGCACAATGGACATAACAGGAGTATTCGCGAATACACACATATCAAAATCACTATCTTCATAACAACAAAATTGCCAAACGCAAACATGTCTCCAGATAAGAAAATACTCTGCTATCACTCATTATCTTTTCTATGCATGAGGCTAAGCCCTGCCTCCTCAGTTGCATAAGGCTAAGCATTGCCTTTCCCTGCATGAGACTAAGCCCTGTCTCCTTTCCATGCATGTGACTAGGCATGGTCTCATATTTTTGCATGAGCCTAACCACTGCCTCCTCAATTGCATAAGGCTAAGCACTCCCTTCCATTGCATAAGACTAAGCCCTGTCTCCTTTCCTTGCATCGAGACTAAGCAATGTCTCTAATTTTGTATGAGGCTAAGCACTGCCTCCCGCCTAATTGCATAAGGCTAAACATTGCCTCCCCAATTGCATAAAGCTAAGCATTGCCTTACCTTGCATCGAGACTACGCACTGTCTCCCTTTCTTGCATGAGGCTAAGCATTGCCTCGCTAATTGCATAAGGCTAAGCACTGTCTTTCCTTGCATCGAGACTAAGCACTGTCTCCCTTTCTTGCATGAGGCTAAGCATTACCTCCCTGATTGCATAAGGCTAAGCACTGCCTTTCCTTGCATCGAGACTAAGCATTATCTCCCTTTCTGGCATGAGGCTAAGCATTGCCTATTGCATAAGGCTAAACTCTCCCTTTCCTTGCCTAATACCAAATGCTATGCTACTTGAAATCTAGTACTATCTTATACAAGACTAAGCTTTGTCTTGTTTCTCTTCTTATATGACCCAGCATTATGTCTTTGCATCTCATGGGGTGAAACATTGCCATCTCGTCCAAAGGCACCATAGTGAAGGCATCATCCTCATAGCCTGAAGACACCATGTCATGTCCTGAGGATCTCTCAATATTGCACATCATTATTCAAAGGTGTCATGGTTCAAAGGCACCATTCTCATGGCCCGAGAACATTATTTCATGGCCTGTGAATCCCTTATCTCATGATTCATGGCCCGGGACGTCATGGTCTAAGAACATTGTCCCGTCCCCTTTTTCTCGCGAAATCGGCTTTCGACATTTCCTGGGACAACTCCTTTCCTTTTGGAATGGGGTAAGGGATTTGAAGAGTCGCCACCTAACGGATTAAGGTGCGTTAGGGCACCTAAAACAATTAACTCATATAACCAGTTTACATCACCAGAGATCGGGTAAGGGCTCGAAATTACCTTGAGAGAAAGGTGTTAGGCACCCCTCGAGGTCCACAACAGTGGGTCCCGGCTGAACTTAAAATAAGCGAATTAGTCATATGGAAAAATAAAACAATTTAGACAAATAGATATTATTTTAAAACAGGAATTAAAGGGGTCCTAGGTTTCTTAGCCTATAGGATCATTTCCATGAATACTTGGTAACTTTTCCCAAGTTGGGGGCTACACATAGCATTAGCGCACGGGTCATCACTTCCTTTACTACCCAATTACTATCTTTCAGTTGTTACGTAAGCGTTCTAGTAGTTTCTAACTCGTGCCTTATGCATGCACTACCCGTCTCTTTCCTATGGTCCAGGAGGTATTTAGGACCTCTATTTAGGGTGGTTCTAGACTGGCCTATGTTGCTTAAATGATAAAAAGCCAGGCAATAAACAAAATTCAAATAGGGCAATCATGTAAGGAGGAGATAAAGGCTCATGTTAACCTCCACAAATAGACAACAAATGCACGCAATTAAATAGACAACTTCATTGATTTAGGATCATATAGGTAGGATATCTAGATGAGAAGAATACAATATAAGAAAGACGCTTTTTCAAACGAGCATTGGGACCTACGTGCTTGCCTACTGATTTGATTAACTTCTGAATCTGGGCATGTTTCAAGCAGCACGAGATCACAGTTTTTGCCCAGGATTCTTAATAAACCTACAGGTTTGCCTACTGATAACTAGAACAGAATCCTATAGGCATGATGTCTAAAGGTTGATTAAAGACCTATAACTTGATTTCTAAGCGAATTATTGATTTTTAACTCATAAAGACAGGTTTTATCCCTTTTAGATCCTATAGGCATGCTTTCTAGTTAGTTTAAATCCCTATAGGCAGGATTTCTAAGTGTTGACCTGATTTAAACTTCTATAAGCATGGTTTCTATGTATACAAACTGATTTCACCCTATAGGCATGATATCTATTAGTTTAAATCCTATAGACATGATTTCTAGGTTTGAAATTGATTCCTTTCATTCCTATAGGCGTGGTATCTAAGTTTTATTTCCTAGAGGCATGGTGTCTATTAATCACATGTGGGCAGAATCTTAAGCACATTGCCAGGAAAGGTTGTTATTCAAACAGATAGAATCCTATAGAAATTGTCACTAATATATGTAAGTCAGAAATATGCATGGATCCTATGGACAGGATTTCTAATGCAAAGGGGCCTATAGACAGGATTTCTAGCATGCGAGTGAAATACAGCATAAAGCAATCAGAAAATCCTATAGGCACGATCTCTAAACAAGTAGTAACGTTCACATAATCACCAACAAACCTATAGGCAGGATTTATATCCGAGTTTCAAACAAAGATATAGAGAAACCCCCCCCCCCCCAACTTTTACTAATAAACCCATATCTGTTTATTACAAAGATTATTACATGCCAGAATGAATAAGTTACATAACAATGTCTATTAAACTATAGGGAGCCTTAGCAGGCCCAATTTAAACCTGGGAGACAGGCCTTCAAACACAACAACTCGGAAACACTAGCAGCGATGCACATACCTTAAACCAGGCTTCCAGTGTGTGAAAGCTCCCAAAGAGCCTCATGGACCCCGGGCAATGCTCACACTAGAACCACACATTCAACTTACAATTCATATGAGACTGGAAAACCAGCCCCATTGTGTCAGAGTTCAAAGGAGTCTCAAGGACCCTAGGCAGTGCTCACATTGGGGGTGGTAGGAACCTAGGCAAATAAGAGTTGGAGTTTGAAAATCAGTACATTGGGGGTAGGGGATAGTTTTAGAAAACAGTTTCATTTTTAAGAGCAGACAGATTCAAATTACAGAATTTCACTCAAAGCACACAGAATCCCTATTTAGTAAATAGTTCAAACAGATTGGTATTGATTCAGACATGGATACTGTACTAGCATTTATGAAATCACAAAAGTGCCAGGATACTTGAACTAATAGACAGAGTTGGCAGCATATTACATGTTTGCAGAACAGGGAACACACAATTATTTATACAAGGTTTCATATTACTAGAGATAACTTAGTTAACTAGGAGAAATCTTATGGGCATATAGCAAACAGAAGCATGCCGAAATCTCAAACTAATAAACACATAGGGTTGAATAGGGTAACAGAGACTAAAGCATGCCAGATGAGAAAGTAGTAATAGAAAAACATGCTAAGGTCGAAATAAACTATAAGACAGAATGAGATAACAGGAACTGAAACATGCCAGTTGAGAAGGGAGAAAATAGGAATCATAGATCACACAGAAACATGCTGAGGTTTGAAGTAAACTAACCACATAAGCACAAGGAACAGAATAGGATAACAGGAGTTAACACATACCAGTTAGGAAGAAAGTAACAGGAATGAAATGGCAATTTGGATCCAAAGAGTTTAGCCATGGCTTCTAGCCGGCTAAACAATGCAGAAATTAGAGTAGTCACACAGAGAGAGAACTTAAATCCTTTGAAGGAAAGCAGAGAGCTTTTAAGTTGCAAAGTGAAGCTATTATAAGAGTGTGTAAGTGTGAGTCTAAGTCTGTAAGCGTGAACGTGTGTGTTAAAATCAGAGTAATGAAAGGTTTTTATAGCATACAGTAGAGTAAATCTACAAGGTAGGAGAATCAATGGCACACAAATAAGTCAGAGAGATCAGTTACTTAGTCAATTAGGGCTAACAGGAATCAATTAATAGGCAGAATCACAGAAATATCACATAAATTAGCACGGAATAAATCAGCAGTCAAGATTGAGGTTTAAATAAGGTAAGTAGTAAGTCCAGAGATCAATTAAAAGTCGGTTCTAATAATCAAAGTACAGAAACCATGCTAGCAAAAGAATTAGGGAAAGTAGTACCAATTATGAATCACACATAAGGAAAGAATAGGTAAAAAAACTGTCAAGGAAATATCAATTTTAAAAAGGAAAGCATAATTTTGAACCCTAATTAGGCAAGTAAATCAATTAATAACTTTAATTGACAGCCAAAGTAAACGGATAAACATTATAGCAACTAGTAGAACAATTGAAAACCCTAAGGCATAAAGACAGAGATGAAAATCAAACGAAAAAGGAAGAAAACCAGAGTTAAACACTTAATCGTTTTGAAATGTTATGCAGAAATCGCTTAGAACCAGAACCCTAGCTTTAGAAAAAATGAGATCAGTTGACAATAGTAGGAAAAATAGAAGAATCTTAAAGGAAAAGTGACAAACAAACTCAAACCGCTTCAGATCTAAAGGATCTGACACGAGTTAGCCAGAAATAGTTAGATTATGTAAAAAACAAACAGAGGTGAAATGATCTAGTTTGAAGTAGTGATTTGAAGCCATAAACACGAAGATATTAGTACTCACGGATGTATGAGAGAACACAAACAGATTAACAGAGAAAATGGGAGATTTGAACCAAATTTGGTTCGAATCTCTTTGAGATTCCATCAAGTATCATGAAAATCGAACAACCAGTGGAGATTTGAGACCGGATAAGGCCTGAGGTTGAAGAAAGAACCCATGAATCAAAGGGTTTTAGTGGTGGGGGGCTAGGTTTAGGAGGAAGGTGAGAGAGACGAGAGGAGGGAAGGGGTTTCAAGGGTGGCGGATTTGGGCAAACGGGTAGGGTTTGGGCGGTTTAGTGTAATAAAAAAGGAAGGTGGATCCTGGACCGTTGATCTTCTGAGATCATCAGCCAGGATCAGTTTTAGGCTGGGGCGATTTAATTAGACGGGTAGGGTAATTGGATCAGGTTATTAGGCTGGCTGGTATTGGGCTAGATCCGAAATTAGTTAATTAAAAAGGGCTATGTTATAAATACCCATTTAAATTAATAAAATAATTAATAAATGATAAAAATGCTATTTGTGTATGAAAATGATTTAAAATAATTACATAATATTATATAAATGTAAAAATTCATTTTCCAAGTAAATAATATAATTGTGCATACATATGGGCTATTATTGCAAAACGCGCAATTCTAGCATAAAGATAAAATTATGCACAAAATGATTAAAGCTCAATATAAATATAAATGATAAAAATTAAGCAATAAATTATTTTGATGCAATTAGTAATTATTTAGATAATAAAATGCTAGAATAATTAAATTAAAATCCTTTTAAAATTACAGGAAATTTGGAAAAAAACTAGTTGATGCTCACGCACTATATTGAAAGTATATATGCATTTTTTTTTAAATATGAGGGAAAAATTGGGGATCAACAGCTGCCCCTCTTTACCCGGGAAGGATTAAAGAGTTGTCGGGTAAAGAAATGATGACCGATTTTGACCGAATGGGATGTCTGAAAAATATGGGCCGCACCTTGGTCTCTGAGCTGCCTACATATCCCTGGTTTTTGTGATGACCCAAACAGTCATCACTTGTTTTAGAAACAAATTCAGTATTCCGAGGCCTAAAAACCTCCTTTTTATCTCACCTCGATTTGTGTGCGCAGTCCGGGCGCATAGCCGGAAAGCCATTATATGAAAATCGGTGAAAAATAATGAATTTTCCCTTTAAAATGAAATTAAGTTGACTTCGGTCAACATTTTGTGTAAACGGACCCAGATCCGTGTTCCGACGATCCTGAGAGGTTCGTAAGAAAATGTGGGACTTGGGCGTATGCCCGGAATCGAATTCTGAGGTCCCTAGCCCGAGAAATGAATTTTTAAACAAAAATTGTTTTCTGAAAAATACATGAGTTTTTGAAAATGAAATGTGTTTGAAATTTGATGGTATCGGGCCCGTATCTTGGTTCCGGAGCCCGATACAGGTTTTATATGTGATTTAAGTGGTGTTTGGGAAGTTTGGTAAGAAACGGACTTGAAATGACGTGAATCGGACCTTATTTGAGAAAATTTGAAAATTTGATGTTCTTAAGTGATTTCATGATTTTGATGCTAAATTCATAATTGTAGATGTTATTTTGTTGATTTAAATGCACAAGCGAGTCCGTATGATGTTTTTGGGTTAGTGTGCATGTTTGTTTTGGAGCCCCGAAGGCTCGGGTGAGTTTTGGATAGGCCACGGAGTGAAATTGGACTTAGAAAAATTGCTGGTGTGTTGCAGGTGTGTAGCAGGCCTCTGATCTCGCATTTGCGAGATCAGGGATTGCAATTGCGATGCAAGCAGGGTTCGCAAATGCGAGATATTCGTCGCAAATGCAAAGAAACCCGGGCCAGCATTATCTCGCATTTTCGAGATACACTTCGCATTTGTGAAGTGTTCAGTTTATGCCTGAAGTCGCAAATGCGACACAAGTATCGCAAATGCGACAGGCCTATCGCAAATGCGAAGAAGGTCGGATAATTGACTTGGTCGCAAATGCAACATTTTGTTCGCAAAAGCGAAAGTCCTAGTATTCTTAAGGGTTCGCAATTGCGAACCCTGGTCGCAATTGCGACATCAGAGACCTTTAAATCCACACTTAGACGCATTTTCAACCATTTTTCATATCTTCTCAAAACATAAACACTCTAGGGCGATTTTTCAAAGGCAATTTCTTCCCCAATTCGATTGTAAGTTATTTCTAACTAGTTTTCTTCAATCCTTAACATCTTTTCACATGATTTTAACTCAAAATCAATGATTTTCATGGGGGAAATTGGGTGTTTTGGGTAGAACCTAGCTTTTTCATATTTTGGGGATTTGGACCTCGATTTGAGGTCCGATTTCAAAACAAATTGTATATTTGAGTTCATGGGTGAATGGGTAGTCGGGTTTTGGTTCGAACCTCGGGTTTTGACCATGTGGGCCCGGGGTCGATTTTTGACTTTTTGGGAAAAACTTTAGAAAACTTATTTCCATGCATTAGAATTGATTCTTTTAACATTTATTGATGTAATTAAGTAACTTATGGCTAGATACGAGCGAATTGGTGGCGGAATCAAGAGGTAAAGCTATAATTGAGGCTTGAACTGTGTTCGTGGCATCGAGATAAGTGTTTGGTCTAACCTTAGCTTGAGGGATTAGGAGTTGTGTCCTATTTGCTATGTGTTATTAGCTGAGTACGACGTATAGGCATGGTGACGAGTATCTATACATTGGTGTCAAGCATGCCCGCGAGTCTTATGTTATGATTAATGTGACTCCGTTTGTATTGTTCATGTTTAATGTGGTGGTTGCGATTGTTGACCAAGGTTTGTGGAAAGAATATTGATATTTGTACAATGAAGAGCGTTGGCTCAAGCTGTAAAGTCATTTGTGGAAGTATAATTCGCAATTGAACCTTATAGAGCATTGGCTCAAATTGTGAATCAAGTTGGGAAGTAAATGTGACAATGAGAAGAGGATTATGGTACTGATCCCTTGCCGAGACGTTGTTGCTTTTAATATTGTTCCCTTGCTGAGATGTTGTTATTTTGATGTTGTTCCCTTGCCGGGATTCTATTATGATTCATTTATTTCCTTGCCCTTATTGTTTGTGTTTGTTGTTTGGGTAAGGAAGAGTGTAAAGCACGAAGGGTGATGTCGTGTATGATTTTGTGAGGCAGAGTGTAAAGCACGAAGGGTGATATCGTGTTGTACGATGTACCATTCCGTGCCTTTTTATGAGTGATTATGTGAGGTAAAAGCACAAAGGGTGATGTCGTGCCAATTATACTAATTTTCATGGTGAGGATGAGAGTAAAAGCACGAAGGGTGATGCCGTGCATTTGTCCTTAATTTTCGTGATTTTACTGGTAATTGAGTTATGGTGTTCTTTACGCTTACTTACTGATTTCCTGTTGTTACTTGATTTTATTGTGATGTTATTGATTCCCTTGCCTAAAGTGCTTTGTGATTGTTGCTTGGGTGAGGAAGAGTGTAAAGCACGAAGGGTGATGTCGTGCATTGTTTTGGTGAGAGAGTGTTAAGCACGAAGGGTGATGCCGTGCATTGTTTTGGTGAGAGAGTGTTAAAGCACGAAGGATGATGTCATGTACTTGTCTTTGATTTCCTGATTTTTATTGCTAACTGAGTTATGGTTTCTCTACAATTAATTGTTGGATTTCTGTTGATACTTGTTGTACCCCGCAGCATGATCCCCCTTCCTATCCTCAATTGAATTGTGGTGATCTTTATATTTATTCGTTGTTCTTCTATTATTATTCGATGTCCCCGCAGCATATTTCCCCCTCCTATCCTTAGCTGTACATTTCTGCTTTTATTGTTCCATTGTATATGATTTAAATGCAGAGGTTTATATTGGTAGTCTGGTCCTAGCCTCGTCACTACTTCGCCGAGGTTAGGCTATGCACTTACCAGCACATGGGGTCGGTTGTGCTGATACTACACTTTGCACTCTTTTGTGCAGATCCTAGTGCTATAGATTTCGGACCGCAGTGAGATTGCTGCTTCTTGTTCATTAGGCGACCCAAGGTAGTCCTGCAGGCATCTGCAGGCCTTGGCGTCTCCTTCTATCTACTATTGCTGTCTCTTTCATGTATTTCCAGAGACAGTGTTGTATTTATTTTTTTCAGGCCTTTATTTGTAGTACTCCTAGAGAGTCTGTGAAGTTGTGATACCAGTCTTGGGTAGATTTGTTATGGATTAGTATTAGCAGTATTATAAAAACTTTACAATGCAGTCTTCCGCTTATTAAATTCTGTTGTTATCTAATTGTTGGCTCTTAATTATCGGATTAAAAATGGAACCAAAGTAAATAGTTCAATTTGTTGGCTTGCCTAGCCTTCACTAGTAGGCGCCATCATGACTCTCGAGGGTGGGAAATCCGGGTCGTGATAGTTTTACAGGAATCATGCCGTGTGTAGTTCTGGACCCAACGGTAAATGAAACCGATGGAATTGTTATAGGAATAATCGTATGTTTAAGGAAAGGTTCTTTTAGGAAGGATAGTATCGGATGGGTTTATGTGGAGTTATGAATGTGAATTTGAAATGTAACGGATGTATCACAAGCCAGATATTCGAATGGTCATAGAGTAAGGGCGAGGAATTGATGGGAGTCGGTTACGTTTGTAATTGTGGCCAGATGTGAATGGTATGAGCGGAAACCGGAGCAAAGGCTGCTCCTGTTTGAAGAACGGTTAACTTCTAATTACCTGCAAAACATAAAACACAATGCATGCAAATATATATGGATTTGTGAGAAATTAAACATGATGCAAATTCCCTTTGGACCATCAAGGTTGTCTTTGGACGGAGAGGATGATGTCCTTAGACCATGACGTTCTGGGCCATGAGTCATGAGATAGGGGATTTGCAAGCCATGAAATGATGTTCTCGGGACATGAAAATGGTGCCTCTGAACCATGAGGATGATGCCTTCGGACTATGATGTCTTCGGACAAAGACATGGTGATGCATCATACGAGCAAAATGAGACAGAGCTTAGTCTTATATAGGATCGGGACAGAGCATAGCACCGGAGAAGGTGAAATAGTGCTAGGCTTCTTAGGGTATCGTTCAGCATTAGACAAGGAAAGGCAAAGCTTAGCCTTATGTAGATGGGGAGACAATTCTTAGCCTCATACGAGGGAAGGAGACAGTGCTTAGTCTCACGCAAGGAAAGGCAGTGCTTCGCCTTATGCAAATAGGGAGGCAGGGCTTAGCCGCACGCAAGAATTGAGACACAGCTTAGTCTCACGCAAAGAGAAGGCAATGCTTAGCCTTATGCAAATAGGGATTCAAGGCTAACCGTCATGCAAGAATTGATACAGAGCTTAGTCTCATGCAAAGAGAAGGCCATGCTTAGCCTTATGCAAGTAGGGTGGCAGGGCTTAGCCTCATGCAAGAAAGGGAGACAATGCTTAGTCTCATGCAATTGGAGAAGGCAATGCTTAGCCTTATGCAAGTATGGAGGCAGGGCTCAGCCTCATGTAAGATTTGAGACAAGGCTTAGTCTCATGCAATTGGAGAAGGAAATTCTTAGCCTTATGCAAATATGGAGGCAGGGCTTAGCCTCATGCAAGATTTTAGATAGGGCTTAGTCTAATGCAATTGGAGAAGGCAATGCTTAGCTTTATGCAAATATGGAGGCAAGGCTTAGCCTCATGCAAAGAGAAGGCAATGCTTAGCCTTATGCAAATATGGAGGCAGGGCTTAGCCTCATGCAATATTTGAGGCGGGGCTTAGTCTCATGCAATTGGAGAAGGCAATTCTTAGCCTTATGCAAATATGGAGGCACGGCTTAGCCTCATGCAGAGAGAAGGCAACGCTTAGCCTTATGCAAATAGGAAGGCAGGGCTTAGCCTCATGCAGAGAGAAGGCAATGCTTAGTCTTATGCAGATATGGAGGCAGGGCTTAGCCTCATGCAAGATTTGAGACAGGGCTTAGTCTCATGCAGAGAGAAGGCAATGCTTAGCCTTATGCAGATATGAAGGCAGGGCTTAGCCTCATGCAAGATTTGAGACCGGGCTTAGTCTCATGCAGAGAGAAGGCAATGTTTAGCCTTATGCGATAGACAAATAGCAAATAGGAGCAAAATATTTCTTAGCTAGAGATATATTTGCGCTCGGCGGTCCGATTGTTATGAAGATAGTGATTTTGATATGTGTATATTTGCAAATACTCCTGTTATGTTTACTGTGCCTGCACCCAAAGAAAAATCGTGAGTTTCGTGGGGAGGTTGGTTTGTACCTTTGCCTGCTTGCTCTGCTTTGCTCTACTCTGGAGACCCTGTTCGAGTTACCCCGGGTAACACCTGGTTTTCACAGAAATAAAGTTTTCGAAAATATGCCCTTATTTGATGAAATAGAGTTATTTAGAAAATATAGTGGTATATTATATCAAGTAAGTTAGATGAACTAATGACTGTAACACTTTTAGAGACATTGCCGCTTCCTAGCATTAGAATTTTGAGGGTCCTTCTCAAAATTCTGCCACAGTTACTTAACCGATTTCTGACTGTCTTGCATATGATTGAGTCGGCTGGACTTGTTCTAGAATTTTGAGGGTCCTCCTCAAAATTCTGCCCCAGTTTCCGGTTCTGGGGAAATGAAGATTTTATTAAGATGTGACGGAACCCACAGGGCTGCCTACGTATCCCCTCTTAAACGGGAATCAGGTCAAGCGTAGTTCTGTTATATCATATGAGGGAATGTAGACAATCTAAATATAGTATCTTTTGACTGCGTCTAAATTGATAGGTTTTGGCCAGACTTCTCCGTCCATCTCTGCAAGTATGAGTGCTCCTCCTGTTAGCACCCTGTGAACCATGTAGGGACCTTGCTAGTTGGATGAAAATCTCCCTTTGGCTTCATCCTGGTGTGGGAAGATCCGCTTCAGTACCAGCTACCCCGGTGCGAATTGCCTTGGTCTGACCCTTTTGTTGAAAGCTCTGGACAGTCTGTTCTAATAAAGCTGACCGTGACATACTGCATTCATTCATTTTCCGTCTATGAGGGCTAGTTGCTCATAGCGGCTCCTTATCCATTCTGCATCACTGAGTTCGGCTTCTTGTTTGATCCTCGAAGAAGGAATTTCTACCTCGGGTGGAGTGACAGCTTCGGTACCATAAACCAGTAAGTAGGGAGTTTCTCCAGTTGACGTGCGGACTGTGGTACGGTACCCCAGTAGGGCAAAGGGTAACTTCTTGAGCCATTGTTTGTGATTTTCTACCATCTTCCTCGGTATCTTCTTGATGTTCTTGTTGGCAGCTTCCACAGCTCCGTTCATTTGAGGCATGTATGCTGTAGAGTTTTTGTGCTTGATTTTGAAAGTTTCACACATGGCTTTCATTAAATCACTACTAAGATTGGCGACATTTTAAGTGATAATGGACTCGGGAACCCCGAATCGACAAACAATTCGATCCCTGACAAAGTCTGCGATGACTTTCTTGGATACAACTTTGTAAGATGTAGCCTCTACCCATTTTGTGAAGTAGTCGATGGCCACTAAAATGAACCTATGCCCGTTTGAAGCAGTAGGCTCGATCAGACCGATGACAGCCATTCCCTAGGTAACAAAAGGCCAAGGTGCACTTGTTGCATTGAGTTCATTTCATGGTACCTTTATCATGTCTGCATGTATTTGGCATTGGTGGCACTTCTGGGCATACCAGATGCAATCTGTTTCCATCATCATCCAAAAATATCCAGCTTTGAGTATCTTTTTGGCTAGAACAAAACCGTTCATATGTGGTCCACGGGTTCCGGCATGTATCTCCTCGAGTAATCTGGAAGCCTATTTTGCGTCAACACACCTTAACAGTCCTAGATCAGGAGTTCTTCTATACAGGGTTCCTCCGCTTTGGAAGAAGTGATTGGACAACCTCCATAGTGCGTGTTTCTGAGTATGGTTTGCCTGTTCTGGGTATTCTCCTTTTGCCAAATATTCCTTGAAGTCGTGGAACCAAGGTTTTCCATCCGTTTCTTCTTCAACATGGGCACAGTATGCCGGGTGATTATGGATCCTCACTAGAATGGGATCGATGAAATTCTTGTCTGGATGTTGTATCATTGAGGACAAGGTGGCCAGTGCGTCTGCGAACTCGTTCTGGATTCTTGGAATGTGTTTGAATTCTATCTTTGTGAACCTCTTCGTCAATTCTTGCACATGATACAAGTATGGTAGTATCTTGGTGTTTTTGGTAGCCCACTCTCCTTGAACCTGATGTACCAGAAGATTCGAATCACCAATTACCAGCAACTCTTGTATATTCAAATCTATGGCCAAATTGAGCCCAATGATGCAAGCCTCAATTCTGCCATATTGTTGGTGCACGGAAACCTAAGTGTTGCGGACACCGAATAATGTTGACTTGTCTCTGATACCAAAACTGCTCCAATACCACGCCTTTGAAATTAGCAGCTCCATCGAAGAACATTCTCCAACCGTCATAGGCTTCAGCAATGTCCTCTCCTACGAATGACACTTCTTCATCTAGAAAATACATTTTTAATGGTTCGTATTCTCCTCCCACAGAATTTTTAACAAGATGGTCTGCCAATGCTTGTCCTTTTGACTGCCTTCTGAGTCACGTAGATGATATCGAACTCATTTAACAATATCTGCCATTTGGCTAACTTCGCGGTAGGCATAGGCTTCTAAAAGATATACTTCAAAGGATTCATTCTTGATATGAGGTATGTGGTATAGGAACAGAAGTAATGCCTCAATTTCTGAGTTGTCCATGTCAAAGCACAGCAAGTGCGTTCTAGCAGAGAATATCGTGCTTCATAAGGCGTAAACTTCTTACTCAAATAATATATGGCTTGCTCCTTTCTTCCTGTCTCGTCGTGTTGTCCCAAAACACAGCCGAAAGCCCCATCAAGTACGAACAAATAGAGTAGCAAAGGTCTCCCAGGTTCTGGCGGGACTAGTACTTGTGGCGTGGACAAGTATTCCTTAATTTTGTCAAAAGCCTTTTGACAATCTTCAGTCCAACCGGTTTCAGCATCCTTCCTCAACATTTTGAAGATGGGTTCACATATTACTGTGGAATGTGCCATGAAGCGGCTGATGTAGTTGAGACGTCCCAGGAAGCTCATCACGTCCTTTTTGCTCTTCGGTGGTGGTAATTCTTGGATATCCTTAACTTTTGATGGGTCCAACTCGATTCCTCGGCAGCTGACAATGAATCCCAATAATTTTCCTGTAGGAACCCCGAATACACATTTTGCGGGGTTCAAATTTAAATTGTACCTTCTTAGCCTGTCGAAGAACATTCTCAAATTTGTTATGTGATATGTGGCCCTCTTGGATTTCATGATGACATCATCAACATACACCTCTATTTCCTTGTGTATCATATCATGGAAGATGGTCATCATGGCTCTCATGTAGGTAGCCCCAGCATTCTTTAGACCAAATGGCATCATTTTGTAGCTGTGCACTCCTCATGGTGTAATGAAGGCTGTTTTCTCTGTGTCTTCTTCGCCATCCATATCTTATGATAACCTGCAAAGCAATCTACACAGGATTGGAGTTCATGCTTGGCGCAATTGTCGATCAGAATGAGTATATTTGGCAGCGGTAAATCGTCCTTGGGACTTGCTCTATTTAAATCCGATAGTCAACACACACCCTTACTTTCCCATATTTCTTCGAAACTGGTACAATGTTGGCTAGTTAGGTTGGGTACTCAACTACCCTGAGGACTTTGGCTTTGATCTTCTTAGTGACTTCTTCCTTGATCTTTAGGCTCATGTCTTGTTTGAACTTTCTGAGTTTTTGTTTCATCGGCGGACACATTGGATTGGTAGGCAACTTATGAGCCACTATGGATGTGCTTAGGCCGGTCATGTTATCATATAACCATGCAAAAATATCCTCATATTCTTTCAGGAAACAGGTATATTCTTCTTTTTCTAACGGTGATAGGTGAATGCTTATGCGAGTCTCTTTGACGATTTCGGAATCTCCCAAATTGATTGCCTCGGTTTTGTCCAGATTGGACTTAGGTTTGTTCTTAAAAATCTCAACTTCTTTGACAACTTCCTCAGGTATTTCATCCTCTTCTTCTGAATCACTATCCTTATATTGCGTTGTATCATTGCACGTCATAGTCATTGGTTCATCAGGAAAAGTAATAATAATACTGTAGAAGAAGAAAAACGTAGAAGATAATAGTAAATACTAACGAACAATGCATTAATTAAATTTTGAAAATATCCAAAACAGGTACGGCTCGATGACTCGAGCAATTATTTCGAAACAAAATGCGTCTTAAAAAAATGCTAGAAAATATCTTAAATGCCTAAGATGGCTATTAAGGACACGTCAGGCTAATTGCCAAGCTACCCAGGAACTCAACGGGCCCGGGATGGTGTGGCAGTCCAATTCTTGAGAACAACTCCCTTCTCCATGGTCTGAATGGTGAGGCCTTCTTCCTCCTCCTCCTTAACTATCACACTGCAATCCATATTCTCGTCTTCCAGAAATAAATTCCTTAACCCAGCCAAAGCTTCCTCCTCTGCGGATCCCCATATTGTATCGGCCTGGTGAAAAGTCTTACTCAAATGTGGCACTGGCTGCTCGAGAGGGTAATAAGGACCACACTATGGTGGCGACCAATCATTATATTCTTGCCTGGTGTCATCCCAAAAGTTGTGCCGTGACGTTTCAACTGTATTGGTTTGGTAATGCCCTGGAGTTTCTTCCCAAGCCCTTTGCCGGGTTCATACCCAGACCATGCCAGTATGCTTTCAATTTTATTGCTCCACTACGTATCTTTCTCGATTGCGTTGACATGCTCAATGCGGTGATAAGTTTCTCCACCCAGCCTTCTTCTATTCTCGACAATCGGGACAGTTTGACTGGTGTAAATGGGGTTACTTCCATCTCCGTGAATGATTACCTCCTGATGGTTCTATTCGAACTTCACGGCCTGGCGTAGCATGGAAGCTACAGCTCAAGCGGCATGTATCCAGGGTCGACCCAATAGACGATTGTATGTAGCAGATATGTATAGTACTTGGAAATCAATATTGAACTAGGTCGGGCCCATCTGCAGACAAAGTTTAATCTCCCCAATTGTGGCCCTCTGAGACCCATCAAATTCTTTCACGTTCATACTCTCTGCTCGTGTGTCATGGAAATCTTTGCCTAACCTTTTCAGAGTAGTCAACGGACAAATGTTGAGGCTTGAACCCCCATCTATTAAGACTCTGCAATGAATTTGTCTTCAAACTGTATTGTGATATGCAGTGCCCAGTTGTAACTTAATCCTTCAGGTGGTAGCTCATCCTCGTGGATGGTGATCTTGTGACTCTCCAGTACTTGCCCTACCATGTTGGCCATCTCCCCACTAGTAATGTTGTTGGGTACGTAAGCTTCATTCAATACCTTCATCTGAGCACTCCTATGCGCCTCAGAATTTTGTAATAGCGACAAGATGGATATCTGGGTAGGAGTCGTGTTCAGATGATCAATGACAGAGTATTCCCTTGCTTTTTCCTCCCAAATTTTCGGGGGTATAGATCCTTCTAGTTCTGGTCATTCCCTGTGCGGCACCAGATTCTTCCATCTTTGCCTTTCCTTTTCTCCTAGCTTCGGCAACGTAATGGTGTTGGACTTGAAAGGAGGTGTGGGTGCTACTGTCACAGTGAAGGGTGTGGATACTTCTACTTCAAATGGAGCTGGTGTAGTCGCAAGTGTTACTTCAATTTCGAACGGGACTAGCATGGCTACTTCAACTTTGACTAGCGGTTGTATCTGTACCACAATAGGAGTGAGTATGACTGCAGGTTTAGGGTCATCACCTTCCCGAATAAGCCTAATCCACCCCTCAGGATCCTATTCTTAATCGGTTTCTATCACATTGACTCTTTCACACCTATGATCTGGGAGGGGATTATTGCAGACATTTGGTGCGGCTTCTTTTTATTTGTATGACTTCGGTGTCAATCAGGGTTTGAATATTATCTTTCAAGGTGCGGGATTCATCGATAGTATGCTGTTTCATGCCACAATGGTATGCACAGGTTTTGTTTGGGTTGACCCACTGGGAGGAGTTTTCCATCGCAACAGCAGGAATGGGGTGACATATCCAGCAGACTTCAATCTTTCATATAGTTGATCAATGGTTTCAGCAATAGGGGTATATTGTCTGGTAAGCAGCGATCAAAATTGGGTCTGGGTTTTTGATAGTTTTGACGGGTTGGAGGTGAATGGTAATAGGCTGGCTAGGTGTTATATGTGTGATAGGCGGTAGCGGGTTGATAGTATCTGGGAGGTGAGGGTTGGTATGTAGGTGGAGGTGTTTGGTATGTGAGTGGAGATTTTGGACCTTGAGCCACTATTACTACCCCTACTTCTTTCTTCTTTGATATACCCCCTGACTACAATGCTTTGTTCGTGGCCTGCAATGCCCCGAAATTGGTCGCCATCCCATTCTTGATCCCTTCCTCAATCCTTTCTCCGAGTTTGATGATGTCGGAGAACTTGTGATTTTCGATGACCATTAACCTTTCATAGTATTGGGGATCCTGGGCCCTGACAAAGAATTTGTTCATCTGCTCTTCCTCTAGTGTCGGCCTAACTTTTGCATCTTCTGACCTCCATCGAGTAGCACACTCTTATAAAGTCTCCGTTGGTTTCTTCATGAGATTCTATATGTAAAAGACATCCGGTGCATACTCTGTGTTAAACCTGAATCGATCCACGAAGCCCGACGCCATCCTTACCCAATTAACCCACTTTTTGGGATTCTGACTGATATACCAAGATAGGGAATCTCCAGTGAGACTCCTTATGAACAGCTTCATCTTTCCCAACACCCACGAGCTTATCACAGTATGTTCTCAAATGTACCTTCGGGTCACCCGTTCCGTCAAACATTTCAAACTTAGGAGGTTTGTAACCCTCTGGCAGTTCCACGTCTGGCTGAATGCACAGATCTTCATAATTCAGACCTTCAATTTCATTGCCTCCTTCAACACGCTGGACTCGGCTTGTGAGCTTCTTGAGCTCTTTGGCCAAGTTCATAATGAGTAGGTCCTTCTCGGCAAATTCTGGAGCATATGATGTTGGTTGAGTAGAGTGAGGTAAGGTTTCCACGTATATGGGATTGTTTTGGTGGGTGCCGGGAGTTGGAGTGTAGTGGTGATCGTTAGTGGAGTTTTGCGGATCAGGGATAGGTTGTAGGGTATTTTGAGGAGTATGGTAAGTGGTCTGTGGGTATTGGGTAGGAAGATGTTGGTGCTGAGGGGGAGTGGGTATTGGTGGAGGATTAGGATTTTGGGGAGGAGTTGTGTATTGATCGGGTGCGGGAGGATTTTGTGGATGTGTGTTTTGAGGAGGTGCTGGGTTTTGAGCATTTTGCTGGTTAACGTCTGGGACGTTTAGGGTGACGGAGAGGTTTGCCAAATTGCGGACCTACTCAAGTTCTCCTTGCAATTCCAGTATTTTCTATTCCAATCGTAGGACCAAATCATTCTGGGCCGGAGTACTCCGACCGTCTGATGTTTCAACATTCTCAGCGTGTACAGCATTTCTTTCCGGATACCACTCATATCATCCATCTTAGCTTTTCCTTTGCCTTTCAGATTACTCGGAGGAGGAGGAGGAGGTGGAGGGCCTCTATATCTGGTGTGATATGCTCAAGATGCCAGTATGTGCGAACCAACCTCAGGGGATGGGAATAATCGAAATAAAGAAAAAAACAAAAGGTAGACAAGTCAGTAAGGATTCTGAAAAACATTTGCAGGATCTAAACACATATTGCAGAAACGTAAATTTGCATCCTAATTTGGGGAACCTCGTTGTGCCCGAGGTAGGCCTAGCGACAAGTAGATTTGAAGAGATTAAATGCCGATAAATGTCTCATTTTATTAATGCAATAAATAAGTCGAAGCTAAAAACGAAAATAAATGAGTTAATAATGGCATCTGCCTTATTACATTTCAATTCCAAAATGACTCAAAACAGATAAACCTAATCTACTTGGTCCCGGAGGGACCTTCCCCATATTTGGCCCTCTTAGCTCTAACGATCAGATTTCCCGGGTCGTGCATGTCCAGCAGCAGGTATGCCCTTGCTAGATTCCCACCTTCGTTTCCTTCTGCATTCTGACAATCTACGACCCTTTTCCTTATCTTCCCTATCGAGTTCCATTAGACCCTGCTCCAAGTACTCCAACCTTTCTGCAGACATTGTACCCTTTTATTTCCACTCGTTGATTGATTCCATGTTGAACTTGTGTTGCCCCAAATGCTTGGCTTCGAATTCAAGGACCTATTTCACGTGGTTTTTGTCGCTTGGTGAAAGACTTTCCCACCAGTCCAACAACAGCGATGGTATACTTCGGACCATGCCGAACCTGGGGACTTCGTGCCTCATTTTCTGCAAAACAAACAAAGTTAGACCCTTGCCCCTCCGGATTCGACTACTAACACATTAACAATTAACATGTCAGCATTTATCTCTCCAAATAATGCACATATCGTGATTGCATCCATTGGGATTATGGAAATCCCGGTACCAAATCGAGGCAAACTCTGAATACTAGATATGACCTCAAAATAATAGGGGTCAAGGTCGGCTAGTGAGACGATGGGGTGGACATTGGACAAGGCTTTCTTAGGGGGTTATTATGTGGACAGCACATTAACCCCGGCTAGGTTTAACCATGATGCATGTACAGTTATTATCAGAGCAAGGTTTCTATAGAAGTCTAGACCAGTACCCTCAAGCGGACAACTGGAGAGGGAAAGGCACGGAACCGTCAACTGCACCGCCGATCGACTAGTTTTACCGCAAATAAGCCTTTCCGAATTTAAAGGGTGTTTTTAGGAAGAGCGCGGACACTCATCAAGTGCCGCTTTGGTATTAGAACGCACGAGTGGAATATGATGTTGAGCATGAAATTATGCAAAAAGAAAACAACACTTTGTCATGTATTTGCATGATGAATAACGATGAGATGTCATATTTAATAATTGTAAAGACATTTAAGAAAATAAAACAAGGAGACAGTCAGCTACCATGGTAAAAGTGATAAAGCCGGGAGGGGGGGTGGAATCATAATTGAATAAGGATAGGCAAATAAATCCACATAGCATGGGAAGGGGTTTGTAAGAATTAACGGAATAATAAAGACATGCTTAAAGACTAATTCACAAACAAGTTCGTCATGGTAAGAGCCTAAAGATATCCCCGGCAGAGTCGCATGCTGTCGCGCCCCCTTTTTCTAGAAAAATCGGGTTTCGACATTTCCTGGGACAACTCCTTTCCTTTTGGAATGGGGTAAGGGATTTGAAGAGTCGCCACCTTACGGATTAAGATGCGTTAGGACACCTAGAACAATTAACTCATATAACCAGTTTACATCACTAGAGATCGGGTAAGGGCTCTAAATTACCTTGAGGGGAAGGTGTTAGGCACCCCTCGAGGTCCACAACGGTGGGTACCGGCTGAACTTAAAATAAGCGAATTAGTCCTATGGGAAAATAAAATAATTTAGACAAATAGATATTATTTAAAAATGGTAATTAAAGGTGTCACGACCCCAGTTCACCCTCCATGAACATGTCTTGATGGCACCTAGTTCCTACAACTAGGTAAGCCTAACAATGCGAAAATAACAACCTAACTTGCGAAATGGTTAGATAAAGCTAGACATATTAAAATAATAACTGCATATGAGGCCGAGCGGCCTACACAACTCAAAAGAAATGCGGAAGTCTACAACTTATTCCCAAAACCCGGAAACTCACGGGAACCACAGGCTAATAGAAATACTGTAAATACTCTAATCTCTAGAATGTCTACATCAAAAGTATGACAGAATCTAAACACTACAGATATAATAAGGAAGGAGACTCTTCGGCCTGCGGACGCTGCAGATATACCTCGAAGTCTCCGTAGCTTTCCTCGCCTCAAGGATAGTGCGCCTGAGTGGAGGTACCTGGATCTGCACATGAAAAACACGCGCAGAAAGGGCATGAGTACACCACAACGATACTCAGTAAGTGCCAAGCCTAACCTCGGTTGGGTAGTGACGAGGAAAGATCAGGGCCCTACTGAGGTAAAACACAATATATAATAGGTTAAGGGAAACAGTGTAGATAAAGTCTACAGCAAGAATCTAAACAGGATAAATAAGGGAAACAGTAATAGGAAGCAGAAACAAAACAATATAAGGAATACTGCTCACAACAGGAAGTAATAGCCGGGGATCTCTTGGTATCCTCATCATATACACTAGGGATCTCTTGGTATCCTCATCATTTACACGAGGGATCTCTTGGTATCCCGAGGATCTCTTGGTATCCTCAAATCTTACATTTACATGTGCCAGGGATCTCTTGGTATCCCGCACCTCAATCCAGAACATAACAAGTACAGGGGGATCTCCCGGGATGTCGTCCCGTACTCACAATTTAAAACATACAATAACAGCCCAACACATTAGGATAAATGCTAAACTCAGAACAAGTAATAGAAATCCTAGCCTAACATGCTCCACGGAGTACAACAAGATAGTTTAAGCACTTAAGCAAGTAAGTCAACTAAACATGCTTCTCTAAACTAGCATAGGACAAACTTACAATTCAAAATAAACAGGTAAGCAAGAAAAACTCAATTTAAATACTTCAAGTAAAAACGGATTTCCAACAATCAGCTCAAGTATACGCTCACCACCGCACGTACGAGGCTTTCAAATATCAAATATGATGTCCTAAGGGGAAGAGGTCCCCCACAAAAGGTTAAACAAGCCACTTACCTCGAACCGGCTCAAAATCAACTAGAAATCACGCCCTTGCCACGAGTATCCGACTCCAAATGGCCCAAATCTATTCAATTGAATTACATATCGTAAATAACATCGCAAACAACTGGTTTTCCTATTTAATTCAAAGCTACGGCGTGAAATTAGGTGAAATGACCAAAATGCCCTTCAGGCCAACGTCTCGGAATCAAATAATTTTCACATTTTTAGAACCCTCGCATTCTCACGAGTCTAACCATAGAAGAATCTCCCAAATCGGAGGTCAAACACCCACTCAAAACCCAATAGTTTGGCCAATGAAGTTTTACCCAATTTTTCCAATTTTTGATCCCAAATTCGACTTTTAATGATGGATTTAACTACAAAATGATGAAATATAACTGGAAGGGATTAAAGAAACGTTACCCAATAGTCTTCTCTTCAAAACTCTCTGAAAATCGCCCTTCCCCGAGCTCAATTTGATTTTTCTAACTTATGAAATCTAACCCTCGAAATTTCTATATCTGCACAGGCATTTCCGCTTCTGCGGACAAGGGACCGCTTCTGCGGAAAACGAGCCGCTTCTGCGGAAAACGAGCCGTTTCTGCGGTTTTCATTAAAAATCTAGGGTTCCGCTTCTGCGGTCTTAAACCGCACCTACGGTTGCCGCTTCTGCGAAATACTTACCGCTTCTGCGGTTTCTCACAAAAGACTCAGGGCCGCATCTGCGATAGAAGCCTCGCAGGTGCGTAACTACATCTGCGGTAGATCCTCCGCACCTGCAGAAAAAGCTGAGGGAGCCCAAATTCGCTCCTGCGATTGAGTGGCCGCTTCTGCGGCTCCACTTCAGCACTTCCCAAGCCGCAGAAGTGAAAATTTTAGAAGAGAAAAACCAGCTGCTGAACCACTTCAAAAATTTCTCCGTTAACCACCCGAAATCATCCCGAGGCCCCTGGGACCAAAAGCACCAATAACACCTAATACCTCATTCAAACTTCTACCAATCCTTAAACCACCTAAAAAAACGCCGGAAACTCGAATTAAACACGGATTTGAGCCTAAGAACTTCAATTTTCATCAAAACACGCTTTCGATCAAAAACCTAACCAAAACACATCCGAATGACCTGAAATTTTGCGCACACATCCCAAATGACATGACGGAACTACTGCAACTTCCGAAATTCCAATCCCACCCTCGGATCAAATACTCACTATCAGACCGGAAACTTTAAAAATTTAAACTTCGGCATTTCAAGCCTAAATGAGCTACGGACTTTCAAATTACATTCCGAACACACTCCCAACCCCGAAATCACCTAACGAAGCTAACGGAACCATCGGATTTCCATTCCGAGGTCGCCTTCACATTGTTCTGACTATGGACCACTTTTCAACACTTACGCTCTCATTTAGGGACTAAGTGTCCCAAAACTCTCCGAAACTCAACACCG
Source organism: Nicotiana attenuata (assembly GCF_001879085.1). Classification (NCBI taxonomy): domain Eukaryota; kingdom Viridiplantae; phylum Streptophyta; class Magnoliopsida; order Solanales; family Solanaceae; genus Nicotiana; species Nicotiana attenuata. The sequence continues at coordinate 56,241 of NW_017675742.1, forward strand.
AACGTCCCGGCAAACCAAAATAGCAGAAATGAACTTAGGGGAAGTAGTTAATAGGGGATCGGGGCGCTAATTCTTAAGACGACCGGCCGGGTCGTCACATCCTCCTACACTTAAACATTCGTTCGTCCTCGAACGAGCATAGAGAACATACCTGAAGTAGTGAAAAGATGAGGGTAGTTGCTGCGCATATCCCGCTCGGTCTCCCAGGTCGCTTCCGCGGCCGGCTGACCCTGCCATGAACCTTCACTGAAGCTATGTTCTTTGACCTCAACTTCCTGATCTGTCTGTCTAATATAGCCACTGGCTCCTCAACATAGGATAGATCCTTGTCCAACTGGACTGAACTGAAATCCAACAAGTGCGACGGATCACCGTGATACCTCCGGAGCATCGAAACATGAAATACCAGATGAACTCCGGCCAAACTGGGAGGTAAGGCAAGCTCATAGGCAACCTCCCCAACTCGCCTCAAGATCTCAAAAGGGCCAATAAACCTCGGACTCAACTTCCCTTTCTTCCCAAACCTCATGACGTCTTCCATAGGCGAAACCCGAAGCAGAACCCGCTCACCAACCATATATGAAACATCACGAACCTTCCTGTTCGCGTAACTCTTCTGTCTGGACTGGGCTGTACGGAGTCTATCCTGAATCATCTTAACCTTCTCCAATGCATCCTGAACTAACTCTGTGCCCAATATCCTGGCCTCACCCGGCTCAAACCAACCCACCGGGGATCTACACCTCCTACCATATAAGGCCTCATACGGCGCCATCTGAATGCTGGACTGATAACTGTTGTTATAAGCAAACTCCGCCAATGGCAAGAAATGATCCCAAGACCCTCGGACTGTCCGTCCGTCTGTGGTGAAATGTTGTGGTCAACTCCACCCGAGTGCCTAACTCAAACTGCACGGCTCTCCAGAACCGCGATGTAAACTGAGTACCTCTGCCCGAAATAATAGAGACTGGAATACCATGCAGACGGACGATCTCCCGGATATAAAGCTTCGCCAACCGCTCCGATGAATAAGTGGTGCACACAGGAATAAAATGAGCGTACTTGGTCAGCCGATCCACAATAACCCAAATGGAATCAAACTTCTTCAAGGTCCGTGGGAGTCCAGATACAAAGTCCATGATGATGCGCTCCCATTTCCACTCTGGAATCTCTATCTGCTGAAGCAGCTCACCCGGGCGCTGGTGCTCGTACTTCCTGCTGGCAGTTGAGGCATCTAGACACATAACCAACTATGTCTTTCTTCATCTGCCTCCACCAATAGTGCTGCCTAAAATCCTGATACATCTTTGTGGCACCAAGATGGACGGAATACCGCGAACTATGGGCCTCTGCTAGACTCATCTCTCGAAGCCCGTAACATTGGGCGCACAAGTCCGGCCCTGCATCCTCAATACCCCGTCATCTCCAATGGTCACATCCCTGGTATCTCCACGTTGAACCTTGTCCATAAAGACAAGTAAATGAGGGTCCTCATACTGCTGCTCCCTGATACGATCAAATAAGGAAGACCGGGAAACCACACAAGCTAGAACCCGACTGGGCTCTGAAAGATCCAATCTCACAAACTGGCTAGCTAAGGCCTGAACATCCATCGCCATAGGCCTCTCTGAAGCTGGTAAATATGCCAAACTCCCCAAACTCTCCGCCCGGCGACTCAAGGCATCCGCCACCACATTGGCCTTGCCGGGGTGATACAGGATAGTGATGTCATAATCCTTCAGCAACTCTAACCACCTCCTCTGATGCATATTAAGATCCTTTTGCTTGAGTAAGTGCTGCAAACTCCGATGGTCAGTATAGATCTCACAAGGCAAACCGTACAAATAGACGCTAGATCTTCAAGGCATGAACAATGGGAGCTAACTCAAGGTCGTGGATAGGGCAATTCTTCTCATGTATCTTCAACTGTCTGGACGCGTAGGCAATCACCCTACCGTCCTGCATCAAAACCGCTCCAAGGCCAACTCTCGAGGCGTCACAATAGACAGTATAAGACCCCAAACCGATAGGCAACATTAAGATTGGGGCTGTAGTCAAAGTTGTCTTGAGCTTCTGAAAGCTCGCCTCACACTCCTCTATCCACTGAAATGGGGCAGCCTTCTGAGTCAATCTAGTCATAGGGGCCGCAATCGATGAAAATCCCTCCACGAAGCGACGGTAGTAGCCCGCCAAACCAAGGAAACTGCGAATCTCTGTAGCTGAGGACGGCCTGGGCCAAGTCTGTACGACCTATATCTTCCTCGGATCCACTCGAATGCCCTCACTCGAAATCACGTGGCCTAAGAATGCCACAGAACTCAACCAAAGCTCACATTTTGAGAACTTTGCATATAACTTCTACTCCCTCAAGGTCTGAAGCACGGTCCTCAGGTGCTGCTCATGATCTTCCCGACTCAGGGAATACACCAGAATATCATCAATAAAAACAATAACGAGCGAGTCAAGATATGGTCTGAACACACTGTGCATCAAATGCATGAAAGCTGCTGGGGCATTGGTCAGCCCAAATGACATAACAAGGAACTCGTAATGACCATACCGAGTCCTGAAGGCATTCTTCGGGATATCTGGCTCCCGAATCTTTAACTGATGGTACCCTGAGCGCAAGTCAATCGTAGAGAACACATGTGCGCCCTGAAGCTGGTCGAACAGATCATCAATACGAGGAAAAGGATAACGGTTCTTCACTATAACTTTGTTCAACTGGCGATAATCAATACACATACGCATAGAACCATCCTTCTTTTTCACAAACAAGACAGGAGCACCCCACGGTGAAACACTGGGTCGAATAAAACCCTTACCAAGCAATTCCTGCAACTAATCCTTCAACTCCTTCAACTTAGGAGGAGCTATACGATACGGAGGAATGGAAATGGGCTGAGTGCCCGGCAACAGATCAATGCTAAAAATCAATGTCTCTATCGGGCGGCATGCCCGGAAGGTCAGCTGGAAACACATCGGGATAATCCCGTACCAGTGGAACTAAATCAACAGAAGGGGTGTCAACACTGACATCTCTAACATAGGCTAAATACGCGGCACACCCCTTCCCAATCATGCGCTGAGCTTTAAGAAAAGAGATAACCCTACTGGGAGTGTGATCTAAAGTACCACTCCACTCAATACGCGGAATACCTGGCATAGCCAGCGTCACGGTCTTGGCGTGATAATCAAGAATAGAAAAATGGGGCGACAACCAGTCCATGCCCAGAATAATGTCAAAATCCACCATACCGAGTAACAATAAATCCGCTCTGGTCTCAAAACCTCGAATAGTAACCAAACATGACCGATAAAAGTGGTCCACAACAAGAGAATCCCCCACAGGAGTGGAAATATAAACGGGGGCACTCAAAGAATCCCGAGGCACACCCAAATGCGGAGCAAAGTAAGAAGACACATAAGAATAAGTAGAGCCCGGATCGAATAGAACCGATGCCTCTCTATGACAAACCAGTATAATACCTGTAATGACGGAGTCGGAGGCAACAACCTCAGTACGAGCAGGAATAGCATAATATCTGGCTCGGCCCCTCTCTCGAGGGCGACCTCTATCTCCCCGACCTCCGCCCCTAGCCGGCTGGGCAGGTGGGGTAGCAGCTGGAGCTGTGATCATGGCTTGGGAACTCTGAGGAGCACGCTGTGGCTAAGCAGTCTGTGAAGATGCACCCCTACCAAGTCTGGGGCAGTCCCTAACCATGTGGCGTGTATCACCACACTCGAAACAAGCTCTGGGAGGACGCGGTGGCTGTGACTGACTAGGGACAGGTCTGCTGGACTGACCTCTGGAAGCACCCCGCGCAGGAGGCGCGCTAGAAACTGGAGGTGCATAATAGGGCTCCTGAGGTGTAGGTGGAGCTGGAGTACTGCCGGCTGTTGGAAGAGCTGAATGAACAGGGCACCCGCATAACCTCTGCCATAACGACCTGCTGATGGGGTACGGGCACCAGAGTAGTGACCCGACTCTCGAGACCTCTTGGCCTGCCTCTCCCCTTGCTCCCTGGAGGGCATACCCTCAATCCTCCTAGCAATGCTCACTACCTGCTGATAAGGGATGTCCATCTCCAACTCTCGAGCCATGCTAGATCTGATGGGTGGGATAACACCCTCAATGAACCTGTGAACCCTCTCCCGAACTGTAGCAACCAAGGCCGGTGCATGCCTGGCCAATCTGGTATAACGGATAGCGTACTCCGAAACGGTCATAGCACCCTGGCGCAAATGTTCAAACTCTGCGCGTAATGCATCCCTGAGACTCTGGGGAACAAACTGTCTCATAAACATATCTGAGAACTGGGTCCAAGTCAGTGAAGCAGCCTCGCTGGACTGTCTATCTCACAAGTGCGCCACCAATCATAGGCGGCTCCCCGAAGCTGAAAAGCAGTGAAAGAAACCCCGCTGGACTCAGCTATGCCCATAGTGCGAAGAATACGGTGACACTCCTCTAGAAATCCCAAGGCATCGTCTGATGCTAATCCACTGAACACTGGGGGATCATACTTCTTGAACCTCTCAAG